>NW_006263447.1:658965-659749 GCF_000469605.1 Apis dorsata
TTCAATTTTTCAATAAATTTCAATGATTACGAGAAATAACACGTACGATATAAAAATGTATAGTATTATTAGTCTACGTGATTTGTTGCACAGAATTTTTCTCACTTTGTAAAATCGTAAATTGAACGAGCATCGAGAAAATAGCGTGGCGCAAAAATTAACCAATAAAAATTTCGATAATTAAAAATAAAACATCAAATGTGTGCAAATATTTTCCATCTCGCGATATGAATATGTCACAAACGCCTTTCCAACCCAATTATCGATTAATAAATTTCGCAACGGATAATTCCAGCTGATTCTCATATATCGATCTCCCATTTATTCTTGCAGAATATCGAATCATCTCGATAGCTTTGCATTATCAAATTATCTGGACAGATAATAATATACAGACAAGATGTATTTTAATTACAAAATTACATATAATTTTTAAATATTTTAAATTATAAATTTTTCTACAAATATTTTCTTCAATTCACTCGTAGACATATGAAAAAAATCACGTGTTTAATTATAATTATATAGATTTCAAATAATTTCAATTCATCGTACGTGTTATTCCTCGTAATCATTGAAATTTATTGAAAAATTTATCTAAGCACTTACAATTTTATTGAAAATATCAAAAATCAAGATAAAGGAATGATTATTATCTTTTTCATAATTTAATGATTCTTAATGATTCCTTGATTTAAATCTACTTAAATTTAAATCTACTAAAAATCAAGATAAAGGAATGATTATTATCTTTTTCATAATTTAATGATTCTTAATGATTCCT
>NW_006263447.1:659856-684902 GCF_000469605.1 Apis dorsata
CTTTCCATAATATCCAACTATCATTGGAAAATCGATGATATATCCGTTAGAATGCTTATAAAAGAAAGTGCATAAACCGCATCAAAAGCGTTCTGCATCATATTCCAACGAATAACGATGCAAACTTTCAAAGTGACCCGTAGCAATTGCAAGTTCTCTGCCTTCCAACTCCCTTCATTGTTTCCCTTCTACGGATCATCTGCGGCGAGATTAACAACCCCACTGAAAGCGTATCGTATATTTTAAAGGGAGGATCGATTCTCCCGTGTTCTTTGGACGGGCCACTTTGTTGGAGGAGCAACAACGTTATCTCCTCTCGTGTTCCAACGGATAAATAGAAACTGATCGAAAGGAGTGTCGGAACAAAGGGGTTGAACATTTATGAACGATGAATCGGTCATTACGGTCGGATATGAAGTTTCGATATTGACAAAAGGGAATGGTTAACGAAAGTATTTGTTGCTTTGTCCGATTTGACGAGAGAAAAATATTTTTTTTTTTTTCTTTTTTTTCTTTTACTCGATACGTAGGGGATTATAATCCGTTTTATGGATTATGCAGCGGTTTCTCTGCTCGGCTCGATAATGAAAGGTATTTGATCGTTTCTATCTGTTTTTATTATTTCATCCTTTCTTTTGATAATATTTCTTTGTTTGTTCCAATTATTGATAGAATTTCTTTTTTATTAAATATGGATCGCTTTATTATATGTATTAGAAGATTTCTTTCTCAAATGTAGAAATACATTTGATTGTTGAGAAGTGTTTATATATAGTGTTATAATTAAGTATCTTTTTATTAATCATAGCTTGTTAAATTTAAATACACAGACTTTATTATTAATAAGTAGAATGGAGCAAAAATACTTTTTATAATATTAGAAAATTACATCATTTTCAAATTCCTAAATATAAATTAAAAGAAAAGTAGAAATCCAAGAAATATATATTTCGATAAATTCTTAAATGTGAAGTTCTTCGAATGCATTTTCAAACTCGAATATCTCTTCATACAAAATCTCTCTTCCCCAAAGTTTCATCGTTTCACGATTTTTTCAAGAAGCAAAATCAATCCCCTTTCACGAGGGTGGAAGGATAAATTACACCAGGCTAAATTGCGCTATAATGCAACAGCTTGGTTTAGAAAATACCGCGCTATAAATTTCCAGATCCGATACGCGAAATTTCAACGGGGGTGCGGCCGGAAATGCGTTTTGTAAATCATCCCCGTTCGTTCGCTGTTTAATTTGTTACGGGGACGCCGGATGCTCGCGAGTCGATAAAGCATTCGATGAAGGAGAGACCGTGGCTTTCGATTCTCGAATTGGACGAAAAATTACGAGGAAGGGGTTGAGCAGAGATAAAGGGAAGAAGTATGGGATGCTGGGAACGCATTTGGGGGGTTGCTTGGCGCGAACTCGGTTTCTGAAACGCTTCTGAATCGGTGGAGGGATGAAATTCACTTTTGATATTAAATTTTCCTGACATCGAATTACCGTTTTTCCAGATTTTTCCCCGACTTTTTACATTTTTTTCAACATCTGGAATTGAAAAAAGTTGGATTAGTATTTCACAAACTTACGTCTACAAGTAAATTGTAAAAAATTTTGTAATAATGTTTATTGAATATTATTTTATCAATTGTAAAGAAGCAAATTGTTATGAATTGAATTATATTTTAATTCAATTTAATGATTGTAAGTTTAATATAATTTATAAAATTGTTGATAATTTATGATAAATTGGATACAATCTTTTTCAAATATTCTTACTTCTCTTCTTATTAGAAGGCATAATAATTGTAAAACTGTAAAATCAGTTTTATCAAAAACAAATATATTTTTAATTAATGATTAAATTTCAAATGCAATAAGAATATTGATATCCAATTTACCAGGAAAATACACTAATATCTTTCCACTTGATATTCTCCCTTCCAAACAATTAAATCACCTATAACACAAAATAATAATAATATACATACATATTTTTAAATAACGAGTTTCTCCCTTAAATAATTCTTCTTAAACTAAGAATATACTTGCTTCGATGATTATACGCGATATACCTCGTTATTTTTCCTTTCTAATATCCAAAGAAGAAAAATCTCTCGATACTTGACGAGCTTTTTTTCGATTAATATCGGAAAGCGGTGAAAAATCGACAGGGAAGTTAAACAACCCCCTCGATCCTCGATCACGCAACGGATCAAACACAGAATCAACAGAGATCCCAACAACGACACACTGTCCGCCCACCCTCTCGAACCCTCTCCATCTCTCGGATCAAAGCCCAGCTACATCCGCGCGCGAGCCAGTCGACCCGGACGATTAATGACAAAACTTGAAAATCGGTCGATCGGCCGCGATCTTGGCGGCCCGTGCCTGCCGTTGACACCCTGTCATCGGCCGTCGCGTGAAATTTATTAAATCGTTTTCTGATCGCACGTCACACGTCCACGATGATCCAAGCGCCAAGTGTGCTCTCCCGCGCGTCATATAACTCATCGGCGCCGCCGACTTTTCCGCCCTTCGATCCTCGCGCAAGCCCTTTCCACGCCTGTTATCTATTTCCCGACCGTTCCCTTTTTTCCTCTCCTCCTCGACGATGCTCTCCGTCCTTTCGTTTTTAGAATATCGAGTTAATTACGTTAGGTTATCGATGACGATGTCGAAGTGGTTGAGAGAGGGGGAGATAGAAGGATGAAATTTGTGTTTTGTGGCGATTGTCGAAGAGGATCTAGAAAAGTACGAGAAGAATTAATATCAGTTCTTAGAAAATTTGCCCGGGTTTTTTAATTAAAATAGAAAATATGAAATTTGTTGATAATATGACTGTAGGAAATTGAGGAAAGAGGACAATATCCTCGCATAAGATATTGAAATTCGCACGGAGAAGAAAGATTCTGCCTTTCTTCCTTGAAGATTCCTTAAAAAATTGCGGACATCATGGATGAAGCGTAGAGTGAAATCGAGTCAATTTTCGGGATTGTAACACAGTTGTGCACGATATTGGCCGCTCTTTTGTTCTCGTCCAATGTCCATCAATCAACGCGCGCGCGTTGAAAGTAAATAAAGCGAAATTAACGATGTTAAGAGCGTCATCGATGCACGGACTAACGAAATGCACGATAACTGAAATGTTGGCCGAGAGAAAAGGGTGCCTTTAATATGATAATGAGAGTAACGAAGTCACTCATTTTCTTCGAAAAATCTCTTTCTCCAAAGTTTCTTCTTTTCCATATTCCTCTCTTTCTTTTTTTAAATTAATTTTCTGTTTAGAGAAGAGATTATAGGAAAGTATTTCAATATATATATATTTTTATAGAAAGTGGCGTTAACGGTATTGGTGGCGGAATTGAATTGGGAAATAGTGTGTCGTTCGTGCACAATAAAGGTTTCTTCGAAAGCAGTTTGGTTTCCGGTAATTGAGAAACGTTTGACGAGAGAAAATTGGCGATGAAGTTAGTTAAAAATCAATTGGCTACGTGGGCTACCTTTGAATGGTATTGTGTGCGTTTGTACATGTACACATATTCTTCTCTGCTTTGATGATTTTCAGCGAGGTTTATATACTCGAGTTTGAGTTTGTTGCCGGTAAAGGGAATGGCAAGGTGGAATAAATAAATTTGAGGGTGGGAGAGGAGGCGAAAGACTGGAGATGAAATCGTCGAGTAGTTGGAAATGGAATGGTGGAGGGGTTGTTCTAACGCTGGCCTTGAACGATCGATTGATTTTTCCTTGTTATTCTTGTACTCATTTTTTTTCTGTACAATTTTGCTTTTGCAAAGATATAATTTCCAAATATGTTTTTTTTCATGTGTATAAAAATTTCCGTATTTTTATATAATTACGAAAAGAGATTGGTGGATTGTTTGCCAATTATAATAAAAGAAAATCGTTGTTTCGTAAAAAGAGAAAAATATAAAAATTTAATGCAGTATCAAAAATTGAAGGGAATTTTAACGAGTACAAAAAAATAATAGTAAAATGTGCGTACAATATGCAAGGAAATTCGTAATGAACGAGCTGTTGGTAACATTTATAAGCAAAAATCAAATATTTGGAAATACCTTCTCCTTCACTTTTTAATATATTTTAACACGTTCAATGACGTGAACGCCATGAGAATTTCCTATGGCATAAACGGATATGCGTCGTACTTTTCCAAGAAATGTGTGAAAAATGAAAAAAGGTTCTCTCCATATCCGGCTTTTACGTACACGTTTAATATAAGTTGCCAAGTGTCATGTTATGCATATGTCAATTTTGAATTTCGTTGCATTTTTCGCTATTCATTCTTATCGAAAATCAGTATCCGTCATTGGACAACTTTCGATCCATCGACAAGTTTCCAACCATGCAAATATTTAATATATCTACGACTCAGATATGGATCAATAATAATCCGGATTGGCTATTTTTTGATCAACGATTTTACGAGAAATTTATTTAAAAAAAAAAATTCATGACGTATATACGTATAGACGTGCCATAGAATAAAAAAAATTTTTACAATCCGTGAATATTCCGCGTATTAAATACTTATAAATATCAAATTTCATTTTTTTCACTGCATGTACATCTCCAATTAAAATTGTTCCATCGTTGAATAGTTATTAACTTTGAATGTCCAAAAAAGGGAAGAGGAGAGAGAAAGAGAGAGAAAGAGAGAGAAAAGTAGCATAATAAATAAAGGGGCATAGGAAAAATAACAATAAGGTTGTTAATGAGGGGGTTGAATGGAATGCAATAACGTTGAAGTTGGGCGGAAAATAAGAAAAGTTAGCAACCGTGGATGAGATCAGGATAATAACGAAGCTAACGAAGTTAGCCGGAGCGTCGTTAAGGCGACGATCTGCTATTAAAATCCCATCACTGACGTTAAGGATATTTTTAAGGGAAATGATAGCCAGTTTTTTCGACAGCCTTCACCGGATACCAGTGGATTCTGAAAGATGGTGCGCGAAATTCTTCGCGTTGGCTCGTATAATTGATGAGGTTAGGGGGAATAATGATTACGGGGATGGGGGCACGTAAAACGTGAACGGGAATGGATAATTAAAATCTCGATGTGCTCGTATTGCTTTGGTAATTGGACGTTTTATTGACTGACGAGATGTAATACTACGTGAAACTCATAATGTCATGTTTACTCGTTAGTTTTTTGAGATTGTAATTAATTCTCCTTTATTTTAAATTGAGAGTTATGATAGCTTTATGGTTTCAACGATTTTGAAAATAAATAAAAAGTGGATTGATTGTACTTAAAGTGAAATATTTTTTCGATAAAAATATATCATTATTTTTCTATTTGAGGTGCAATAAATATTCAAGTGTGATATCGAGTGTGATATAAATGATAACAGACAATCTTTATTTTGTCAAATCAAAATCATCTAATATGTTCTTTTGATGGGGAGAAAACTTATATTCATTTTTAATAATAAAATGAAAAAAAAAACGACAAAGGAAAGATTTTTATATCACTTGAAAGAAGAAAATCTAGAAATCTGATATTGAAATGCAAATCTATCATAAATCTCTCAAATGTGTCACCAAGGACCAGCTCCACATCACATGCAAGCTCTCTTACTTTTGATTTACGCGTCTCAAGTAACTAAACGGTGCTCATTGAATTACTTTCCCAATAATTAGTTCTCTCTAACTTTCGCCAACTCGTGCATCATTTCGATTTCATTAATTTCAACAATTCTAATCCTACGACTAAAATCATATGTAACCAATTAATTCTAGAAAAATATTTTTTTAAAGTAACCATAGTACAACAATGTAACACACGTTTAATAATTTTTAATCAATTTTTAAACATTTTTCTTAATACAAATATATAAATGAAATTGTTCGATATAAACATGGATGAATTTTTTCCATTTCATTATTCGTTTAAAGTTGTGTATTTACATTCATAATTTCTTTACTTTTTAATACTCGTTCCTGAACAATTTTAATAACATTCCCAATGTACTTATGGAAAATACTCACTCTCTTACATTTAAAAATAAATCCAAAGAAGAATCTTTTTTTTCATAAACAGAATTATTCTTTATTTCCAAGAAAATTAAATTTAAAAATATTAAACGTATGTCGTACATTGATTTGAAAGCGTTTCTATACATACCTATATGTAGATTTCTATAAAACAATAAAGAATAGAGTTTTCTATATCGTTTCGAGGCAAAAGATTTTGTACACATGGAACCCTCAGGCATTAAAGTTTTATCCTGTTTCTCAAAGAAGAACGTCAGTGATAAAGTATATATTTAAGCCTGGAAAAACAATTTGACGAAGAAATATATTACATTAATGCAAATGTGGAAGTTAAATCCTCAACTTTGGAGTAGGTTAAAAGATGGAATTGCATAATTAATTGAAGGGAAGAGTTACTTGTATCTTCTTATGCTAATTATAATTTGGCAGATTTACATAATATGAAGGATTTTAATTTTTTTTGCAAACAAAGCGAAATTCTAAAGACAAATTTTTCACCGTGCTTATTAATCGTAAATTTGAATATTCATCGAAAATGGTGGTACGTTCACAATAAAAGTTTCTTTATAATGTATTTCATAAACAAAGTTTAAAATATATAAACTTTGTTAATTAAAATAATTATTTAAATATATCAATGACACATTCTCTATGATACTTGAAATACGCCGACTTTTTTTACAAAAATGGACTCTGTTTCTAATTTTTAACATTTAAAAGCTATCGTCGAAGGAAATTGTATTATTGCTAACACGTATGAAATTTCATTTGAATTCATTTTTTATTAAGCTTAAACAAAATCAATTATTATTATTAACATTTCAATATTATTAAAGTGAACAAAACAATTATTTTTATAATATATAATATTGTATAAATTTAGAGAATAAAACAATAATTATATGCAATACCAACAAATAAATTTTATAAATATAATACTCCAAAAGAGAATTCTCTTCCATATAAAAATCGTATCCCTTCGAGTTATCGCGTTAATTTCACATAAATTCATCAAGAATAATTCCTATCCAAAGATATATAATCAACGTTCGATAAAATGAAGGGAAAGAAATCGTTTCCATAAAAAAAAAAAAAATCACACGATCGACATCAAAATCGCGTTTTATCAAAAATACGATATATCAAGGAAAACTTCATCCACGTGTCTGGAAACACGATGACGACGACCCTTTCTCCGCATTATCTCCAAGATTATCTCTCCTCTCGGAGGCAGGGTGCAGGATTTAGAAATTATTCGCCAGTTTGAAAGAGCGCGGAGTACATTCTCAAAAGAAAGATCCACACGAGAGATCCGTTTCTCGCTTCCTGCAAACGATCCAACCCCTCCCCCCTTTCCTCGAGCACCGAGCACCAACGGTATAAAGAAGAGAAAACAGGCCGCTTACATCGTTCTTAATACACGTATCTATGACGCGAGCCCCGTGTTACGTGAACAGAGTCGAGGGGACTTTCTTCCGTCGCGGAAAACCGGGTTGAGAGGAGCTCAAGAGGGTGTATCCCGTGTATCCTGTACAAAGGTCGGGAAAGGAGGTACGCCGGAGAGGAGGAAGAGGAAGAAGAAGAAAAAAAAAAGAGGACAGAGTGAGGAAACATAAAGAAAGGGAAATTGACGGTGGTGGTAAGTGGGTGAAGTTGAAAAGACAAAGATGAGATGATAGAAGAAGACTTGGAAGGGGTACGTACGGGAGACTTGGAACGCTCGAACGCAATTATGATGATATTAAAAACGGAGGAATAAATATAATCAAATAGAATGAAATAAAGAAAAAAAAATGGAGAAACGATTACAGAATAATCTTCAATATACTTCGAAACAGAAAGACTGAGGAAAAAATAAAAAAATAAATAAAAGAGAACGATTTAAAAAAAAATCTAGAACAATGAGAGAAAGAAAGAAGGAAGTCGAAGACAAGAATGCGAGAGAAAGACGAAAGATGTAGGGGATAAAAGGGCGGATAAGAAAGGGATGGAGAATAAAATAAATTGCTCACGGCATCTGGTGGTAACTGGGAAAGTTATCACGTGTGCCGCCTTCTCATCGGCAGCCACGTACCCTTGCCGAATTCCTCGTCGTTCCCAACTTTTCTTCCGCTTGTACCTCCGCTTGACACCGGTCATAGAGAAAGGGTGGACCTCTCGAGTACCGGACAAATCTTCCTCCGATGGGGAGGAACCGTTCGATGAAGAAGGGAGGAAGAAAAACCGTGGGGAGAAACTCTGGTCGTGATTTCACTGAGAACAAGATTCGGTTTGCAACAATGTGTCTTTCTTGGGGTTAGAGGGTACCTGCTTGCAAAGATACGCGGTTTCGATGGGGTTGAAAGATGGAGGGAGAATTGCAAAACCAGGGAAAAATCAACCCTCTCTCGTTGTTCGCGAGCTTCGCATTGTACACTATTTTCAATTCTTTATTTTGACTTCTTTTCTGTTTCTTTCTTCTTTTTTTTTTGAAAAGTGATCGAAAGTGATTTTTAAATAATTCAGATATGAATGAAGCTTCGATGGATAGAAGAAATTATTATTTATTATTTTATCAACGAAAGAAATCTTTAATAAAAATTTATTAGATTTATTCGAGATCTTTTGTTTATGAGATCTAAAATTTTAGATCTAAATAATTTAAACTTCAATAGGAATAATAAAATTATTCCTAAATCTATTGATAAATGTATTAATAATTCTTTCAGTTAATAAATAATAGATATCATGATCATATCTATCATAATACGTATTTGAAATACCTTATATAATCTTCCCTCAAAAAATTGCACGATAGAATCGATGATTAAAGCGGCAATTTAAATCCGTCTCCTTTCTTCCACGCTTCTTCACAATCTCCTTTTTTGCCTCGCTTCGAGGCAAGGTGGTAAAGTATAGGAGATTGGTGAACTCCTCTTTCGTAAGAGGAACGCTCTATTCCAAGGGAGAAGAAAGTTTCAGGTTTTTTCCACGCCTCGTATCGATAGAAATGATTTATGAATTTGATATTTCTTTTTTTCTTCCTTTCTTCCTTTCCACCCTCGCGGTACTGTATTTTTCTCGCGTGGAAAGAGGCTTTAAGCGAATATACAGGCACGAAGATGAATGAAAGGTATGGAGAAAGTTGGAAGCGTTAAGGATAATGGATAAGCGATGGATTAATGAATCGATCGTTGGCGAGCTTCTTTGGCGAGGGTTTGTTTTAGAAAATTGATCCCTTCCCTCTTTCGTTTTTCCTCTGAAAATGAGTTGACAAGATCGTGAAGGGATTTTCCTAGATTTAGATGTTTGCCTTGTTATTAAAATGAAATTGAATTTTTTTTTGGATTATTAACTTTCACCTTGTCGAAAGTTGTTAAAAAAGATAGGATTTCAGATTTTTCTTGTCCAAAGAGAAATTTATTTTATCCTTTATGGAAATAGATATATGTTTAAATTTTTAACATTTTAAATCTCTTCACGATTAATAAATAAATATAATTTATCCTCTATAAGATTTTTATATTTATTTTTGTAAGATATTGTGATTTTTAAGTCCGTAGAGATTAAGAATAAAAAAGTAAAAGTTAGAAACTAATGTTAAGAGAGAAAAATTATTATATTATGATAATCTCGTAATTTTGTCTGTTTTAGGTAAGGTTTTTGAAACGCTTTTTGAAGTAAAGTTGCTCATCTGCTCTCAGAGTATGTAAGTAATAAAACTTGTAAATAAAATATTAAATTTTTAAATATTTCGCGGAGAGAAGAACTAGATACGTTATGATGCGATGAAGATGTTGAAAAGAGATAAGTGTGTAACTCGTAATGACGAGAGAGTGATATTTTCTTTGAAATCATTAGAAGCTTGGCTAGGTTGAAGGCACAGTAACATTATTCCTCTTTGGTACTGGCGAACTATGCTCATTCTGAAATTCGTGCAACTATGCCGCTTACAAACACAGGCATAATACGTATACTAGATCAAAAACGTGCGCGGTATGAATATAAAAATATGAATATGAGAATGAATAGAGACAAAAATTTAAAATGTTATAGCTCTGCCCATTACGAGATGTACCGTACCGTAGCATGAAAAATTACGTCCATTATATTCATTTATAAATTTTATAATGCTCACGTTCGCCGTGATGTTATTGTTTCATCTTCTTTATACTTTTCATTATTAGTAGCAATGTAATAAATGTATTAAATATATTAAATATGACGTTACCTGTATCTTGTTTTACATTAATTCTTATTTCACGCCGTTCCGGATTTCAATTTTTGCGTTATATTTGTTGTTTGGCGAGAAGAAGATAACGAGAGATATAAAAAAGATATTTTTCACAATTTTAATATACATTATCTGATATGTGTCTAATTTTTTTTCCTCTTAATTTCTTTTCATCGCTACGTTCCTTTTTCTTTCAAGTTAATACTCTTCGTTCTACGTTATTACAGTTGTTTCTTTTTCTCAAATATTCTCATTTTCATCATCTATCGAATCTTTCCAAATTGTAAAAAATTACGAATCTTTTCTTTTATATTTTCAATTTTTATCGTTAATGGATATCACGAAGGGATCTCGAATCGATTGAACGTCTCAAAACGACACTTTTATTCCCGAATAAATGTCTGAAAAATCTAATAAAAGTCGATGACAGTAGCGAAAATTCCGGATGCTCCCGTAAATTCGACTCTCGTAAAATAATCATCGATATTCGGCCTCCCTTTCGCTCTTTTACGATCAGATTATGTCCAGGGATCAAGTTGGGTCTTTACACGCGTGTCGATCGTCCATCGTCAGTCAACAGAGATTTGTCCGGGTTTGTCAGTCCATTCGTGGGGGTTTATGATTAATGGACGCCGCGAAAATTTCATATTATCGCCAAATGGATGACATTAATTGTAATAAATCTCCAAGTAGATTTTGTGCAGTTGTTGTATTCAAAAAGTTACATGACATTTTCTCTTTTATAATAAATATTCAATGTTCGAAGAAAATTATACATTTTGAATTGTATATATTTTTTCCCCACCAAATATATTTTAATATATTTTATATAAATTTTGTTATTTCACAAAGTTAATTGATTTATCCTTTCTTTTTTTTTGAGTATTGAAAACTTTTTAATATTACTTTTGATATAACAATGGAGATCGATATTACATCGATATTCTTGAATTTATAAAATTAATTGAAATGCAGAAAAGAGACCAATTTAACATCGACACTTACAAAGCATCCTCGCTATCCTCTTCTAAATTAAATAGAATAACTTTTCTCTCGTTCACCAAATTATTTTTAAAATTATCTCTTATTATCGGAATAATTTAATTCAAAATCAAAATTTCCATATTTTTCCAAATACAACTCTTTTAACATCCTTATATCCGATTCATCGGATAAGTCCAAGAATCAGAATAAAACAATTCCAAACTTCTTCCTCTCTGGGCGAATATCTAGATTCACCACGGGACCGGAAATATTCATACCGACTTTTGAATTTCGAGGACTCGACTCGCAAATCGATCGAACCACGAAATTTCACCTGAACTCGTAGCCTCGAGTTTCGTGCTCGTTTATTTTTATTTCCACCCCTCTCTCCTTGTTTTACATACCGCGCAATTTTATCGAACGTGATCGACCATTCTCGCGTTCTCGACTCTAATGTTCGACCAGATTGATTGGAGAGAGAATTGCTGACGGTTGGTTCGGTTTGCTTGATTTATGCATGCGTATTATTAGGAAATAGAAGTATAGTTGAAATATATTGCTAATGGTGAGAGTTGATTTTATCGCACTTCTATCGAGTATAATTTTATTTGATTGTATGTTGTGAATACGTGAGATGTTATAGTTGCAGAATGAATCGTTAATTTTTACTGGCATCTGGAAATGTTAGAAATGTATGTTTTAGAAATTGTTTTGTATTAATTGCTTTCGAAATATCTTTGTTTGTATTAGCAGTAGAATTGTTTTGTTGTAGAAAGTATCAAAGAATACTTGGAATGTATTAAGAGTTTCGTGAATGATTGTATACAAATACGTTTTGGGATAAGAAGATTAAAGTCTTCGAAGTTTTGCTCAATGTTGGAAAGACAAAAAATGAAAAATAATGGACTGGAAAATTAAAATATAACGTGTCTGATTGAATTTAACATAAAAGATTACCTCAATTGAATTAATCTTAATTCAAACACACTGGAATTTGTCTCGTGGCATAATTAATAAAAAGAAATAAAGCAGAGTCTTGAATTTTAAATCTTATTGGTAGAAAGAAAAATTTAGATTCCTCCTTTGATCAACCTATAAAAAAATAAAAATTAATAATCCAGCTTCTGATTAAAAAAGAAATACACTTAATACTTTCACAATCCGACTTCTAAACCGTTACTTTCTCCTTACCTAAAAGAGAATTTTTTTCCAATGGACTTTCTGTTAATCCATTTCTTTCAGAAATTCTCAATCTCCCATAAATGTATACCATTCGAAACTAAAATTAAATTAATACTAAAGAATCTTTACTCCAGATATATTCTTCAACTTGTGACTCACAACCCTTAGAATGTAGCTTTCGAAAGGGCATCATATTTATTTCTATTTTATACAAAATTTCAGGAAACTAAAACATTGAAGAATAAATTTAATATTTATTAATTCTAATAAATTTTCGACATTTTATTTACCTTATTAAAAGCATTTTTATTATACAATCACATATATAAATAAAAAGAGAATCTTGAACTCTCAAAACTTTCACATCTCTCTCTCCACGACGCTTTAATATAAATTCTTTCTTCCCAAAGAAAGCGTTAAAAAGAAGGTGGAACCGGCTTGGTCAGAGTCGTGGCAAGAGTAGTTAGCCGACATAAGTGTCATAATTTCGGTTGGCGCACGGTCGAAAGGGGCGGACGTGATTACAGATTTATCGACTTAATTTTTCTCCGGCCATCGTCGAAAGTCGGTGGCCACGTTTGTTCGCTGTCGATGGCCGGACAAACGAAGGAACACCCGTTTCGAGGGGGGTTGTTCTCGAATCGATGCTCTTAAAAGGAGCGCGGATTGACGTACCGGATGTCGAGTTTCCTCGGAAAGAGCACGCGCTACCCCCCGTGTTTTAAACGGTCCAAGGGGTGGTCGTTCCTCTGGAACGAGGGATGGCCGACAGGGGAGAGGGATGGCGGCCGAACGACCGGGTATAAGAAGGTCTTGGGGCGGGTTGAGAGGGATGAACGGACGTATTGAGAATTGGGGTGGTCCAAGATTTACGGTGAAAAACTGGGAAAAGCGTGGATTGGAAGGGAAAATTTTGTCCTTTCGTCTCGTTAATTGAATATTTTTGTAGTTATTTTGATGATCGAAGGGGGAGAGGAAGTATTCTATCGATGGAAAAATGAGTTTAAATTGGATTAAATTAAGGTGGAGATGAAAATGGATTAATTAAAGTTGAAGAAGTGGAACAATTGTTGTCGAGGATTGTTAGAATCCTAGATTTTTATGAATTATTGTGGCATAGTGAGTTCGAGGAATGGGTGGAATGTATGAAGATTTACTGAAAAAATAGGATGAAATTTGAAAAAGAAGAAGAAGAAAGTTTGTCCATGCGACGATCTGATGTGTTGATTGAATATTTTTATTCAATTTATTTTTATGGGACGTGGATTTAAAATTGGATGAAAGTAGATTTTTAGAATTGGACAAGTTGAGATTGTAAATGAAAAGTAGGTGTGAATCGAGGAATTAGGAGGATGAAGATTATAGGAATGGATTTTTAGAGTGGAGGTGCTCGAGTTGATCGTAGATGAAAAGTAGATTGTAGAACGAAGATTATAGGAACAGATTTTTGAAGTACTTTATAATACCTTTAAAATAATGTAGTTTTGTGCGATGAATCAGGCTGTAGAATGTATAGTGGCTGTAGAAATAAATTTTTCCAGCGATTCTAATCATTTTAAATAATGTGTTTTATCTATTAAGAACATCTTGTGTATAATAAATTACTTAGAATTACATATAAAGCAATATAATCTGCTTTATCGCTTTCTTTCCGACTGTATATAATAATATAAATCGTGGCAAATATTTTTTTCTTGTTTTCTGTTCAACGACAAAAATATTACACGACAAAAATAAATAATCAAAATCACGTGGTACACGTAACCAAATAAATATGAATAATAATAAAAAATATACTTCAAATTTCGAAGAAAAATTTTCAAATCTTCAAAGGAAAGCCAAACTAACAACAAAACGAGACCACTAGGAACCAAGTTACAAAGGAATCCTACAAAAAAAAATCCATCCCTATGTCTAACCTAAGACAACCCTAAGAAAATTCTAAGATGGAAACGTGATGTACTTCTATGCAAATTCATACAAAGTCCTTAACAAAGCCGAAGATGCGGCAAACCAAAAGATAACGAGCGGCAAAGAGAAAAAGAAGCTTACGCGGAAACAGAACATATTTCGAGAAGCATACTCGAGAAGAAAATGGTAGCGAAAGTAGAATTTCTTACCAGAGAGATAGGAGATATTTATGTGGAAACGCATATGTGGTTAAAGCTTGCTCTAGATATATGCATTCGTTGCAATTTTATCCCATAACTGTGCGTTGAAATTATCGAGTATTTTTATGGATGTAAAATTTTTGGTTCGATATAAGAATCATTATGAATTAAAATTCATTTTAATCTATCTTCTTTTTCCGTTTCCACAAATGAAAATATCTACGGATTGATATTCCTTTCATAATGATATTCTCCAGCTTTTAGGTAATAGTCTCTAGTCCATCATTGTCTCTTCATTTATTTCTCTATACAGAAACACACGTTAAATATTAATACATATATTAGTAATATCATCGAGAAAAGATAAGGAATAGATAAGAGGAATTTTAAGCAGGGTCTTCTCGTGTTTCTTCTCAAATTATATTGTTTGCAAATATTTAAGTATGAAAAAAGTATTTACAGGAGAAAGAGAAAGATATATAAACACATATTAGGCGCAAAAATCGTACTTGAGACGCCATCTAGACGAAATCTCATTAACTACTGCCTTAAGAATTCTTAAAGAATTGATGTTTTTCGCAAATGTGACACACAAGAGAGGGTCCATTGACTCTTTTCATTCGACTTGGCTGTCCATTTCCATCCTCATGAGACCTCGTAAGAAACCTTTCAAGATTATAGGACTCTTTTTTTTTTCTTTCTCCTTCTCTCTCTTTCTCCCTTGTCATGACAAGCCGCGAGCATTAATTTCGCCTCACCCCGGGCCAGGATTTAGTTTTCGCGGTTTCACTCGGGATAATTCTCGCGTTCCTCGCGATTGATGCGCCCCAGAAGATGCTTCTCCATCCCTTTTTACCACCTCTTTATCTCTGTTCCCCCTGTTCGGCGAAACCCTGGCGCGACCCTTTTTGCCAACTTTTCCCCGGATCCCTCTTTGTTCCACGCCCGGCAAAAAGCCTCTCAGGAGTATGAAGCTGACTTTTTCACGGACGAGAACCACGTATTAATTCTACTTTCCGCGATGGAACGCTGCGAACGTCGATGGGGCTGGAATTTTTTTTCCACCACGACCGATTCGTCGACCCTCCAAGGTTTCGCAGTCGGAGGAACACTCGACTTCGTTCGTCTGTGCCGAGATTCCATAAAAGCGATTATAGAGAAGTTCAAATATAGGTTTTGGATGGTTTTTGGGTCAAGTTTCGTTATCATTTGGATAACAACAAAAAAGTTATTCTCTGAAATGGAAATTAAAAGTAAAAATCGAAATCAATGGAGGGTGAATGAAAATAAATAATTTCAGAATAACCCGTGAGAGAATTGAAATCTTGATAGCTTTGATTATTATAGAATTACTGTCTCCACGTTTCTCGTTCCATCATAGTTACACGTGATCCAAGAACTTCGATCAACGAAGAATTAATTCGATACTCGATCCGGCCGAAAATTTTCCAGCGAGAAGGGGTGGGTAGACGTTAAAACGTGGGATGGAGAGAACGAAACAACGAAGTCCGTGAAATAAATGTCGAAATACGGAGTAGTCGGCCGCGGGAACGCATAAATCCGTTTAAAGCCTTTTCGAGCTTGGCTCGAAAGTTGGAAGGGGATGGAGATTCGGCCCCCGTAACTCGCGTAAATTTCCATCGATTCGTAAATCTCGGAAATTAAGCGCGACAAAGCGAGCCTGTTACAAATACTAAAAGTGCTCCACCCCTTTGTTCGATCCTCCAGAGGATCTGAGAGACTTATTCCAGTTCGACCGTGCTTGTTTTCCACGTCGAGTTCCGCGCTCGTAAATACGAAGAGGAACTTTCCACGTTCTTTATCCATTCCCTTTGCACGTGTAATAAAAAAAAAAAAGAAGAAGAAGACTGGATCGACGATTGACCAGTTAATTTTCTGATCTAAAATAGATTTTACGTAGCAGGTTTTACGATTCATTAAGGATAGAATTTTTTTTTTTTTTTAGACGGTAAAATAAACGATTTCCTTTTCGTTTAGTGATGATTTCCGGTGCTGCGAGTCATTTCCAGTTTTTTCTCGTCTCAATTGTATGGAGTGCGTGGAGTATGCATCGAATCTGGTTCGAGAAACTGGTTTTGATGAAGGAAAGAGATAAATCGTTTTGACGAGAGATTTATTTTAATTGAAACAAGTTTAATTATTTATTTTAACGTGTAATGATTATTTTTTTATTTATTTTTTTTTTATTTTTATTATTACTTGGATATGAGAAATATTCAATGAACGTGGTAAGAATATACGTAGGTCGAATAAAGTTCTGATGATATTGCGGATGAAATTCTCATGTGAAATATAAACTGTCAAATTGAAACTGAACTTGAATTACTTGTCAAACTTATACTCGTGAAATGTACGTTTCTTAGAGTTGCTTTTAGTAGTTTGTAAAATCTTGTGATAAAATCTGTCAAGAAATCTTGAAGATCTTTAAATTATATTATCTAATTTATACATTTTTATAGTTTCATTAATATTAATATTAATATTATTCCATTAATATTAAATTTTATTTATATATACGTATATTTAAAACATTTTGCATAAATATTACACGATAAAATCACGCATTTCTAAAATCTTTTTCTTCCAACATCTAAATTTTCCACAATACTCGAAAAAATTCACACAACTTGGAGCATATCGAGCCACCCTTTCTTCGTCTCTCTTTTTATTCTCCTCGTATCGACTGGCATAATTCACGGTAAACAAACGGTTTCCTCGCGCTTGTCACGCGAGGAAAGCGCCATTGTATGTCCTCCTCAACTTTCATGTTCTTTTTCAATCGACAAAAGAAAAAAAAACCCTCTCTTTCTCATACTCGTTCACCCTTGGAATTGAAAGCTTCTCAGCCGGTAAATAACTAGAAAGCACGTTAATTTCAACCCTTGTAGACTGGTTCTGGTCATTAAACGAGGTGATGCGCGACATACAAGCATTTTTTGCCACTGGTACAAACTTTACTGACTTTTTTGCACTTTGTTCATTCCCTCTTTCCACCCCATCTCTTTATACCATTGTAATTCGTCGTTGTTTCCGATTTCTGTCTACTTTCTCCCTTGATTCATCTTATTTTTGCTCTCTTATATTCTTTTTTTTATTGTTGTTTTCTGATATCTTGATTTATCTTTCTTTTTTTTTTCCTATTTTTATAATTTTCGAATTTTGCTACAGAGCAGGTATAAGGGGTTGGATCTCATTGATGCAGAAGATTACTTTAAGTGAAATTTTCAAATTGTGTTTGCAATAGTAAATGAATGTTGATATTATAGATAAAGCATTGAGAATCTTAATATATGAAAATTTAAATTTAAATTCAAAATTATATTTGTGAATTTGAAATTAAAATTAAAAGGTATTAATTAATTTTTTTTAGAATTTTTGATATCTAATATGTCGAAGAATTTTAAAATTAAAATTAAAAAAATTTTGAAAATATTTAATATTTAAAATTAAAAATATCTTTTATAAAATCAGATAATATCTTTTCTATTAATTTAACCTGCTGCTATGCCTAGTCTCTGCTGGAAAACAGTCGTATGATATGCAGAAATTTATATATTTTATTAAATTATCTGCACGAGTACACATAAACATATATATGTCAAATAACTTCGTTTATTAAATTTTATTCATAAGAGAGAGATTCTCTCTTTCTCGAAAATTATACGTCGCAAAATACATTATATTATATACATACATATTACACATTACTTTACATTTTAAAATTAATTTTGTTTAATAATGTATGTCAGATAATTTTAAATAAAAACAGAATATAGCAGACAAACCTGACATTGTACCGTTATGATATATAATTCAAAAATTTTAAATTTATGTTTCAAATCTATTACCTACAATATTTTTCAATTATTATATAAACTAAATCCAAAAGAAACATCTTAAAATGAGAATATATAGACTGCTTGAATAATTTTTGAAAAAAATTTGTTTTATTATTAATTTTACTTATTACTTTTTCTTTCTGAACGGTGCACATATAAAAATACATTTAATCAAATCTCATTTAGATATTTCATCTTTTTTTAAAATATGAAAATTTATCAAGCAAGCGAAACTAACTCACAATGTATAGAATTATACAATTTTCTTCAGTTAGTCAACTCAATGTATTATTATATATCATAAGCAAAAAATTCTCTCTACATCTTATACCTGAAAATATTTTTATTCATAAAGTTAATAACAATCTGTTTTTTTCCATCTGTCGACGAAATTGATTAAAACAATTTTTCCAAAACGGTGATCGAGCCAATTATCAATTCATTCTCCTGATTAACGATAATTTCGTTAATTAGAGACGGACGTGGATGTAAGGATGGAATAATTAACACGGAACGAAACGATATCCGTCATGTTTGCGGAAAGCCAAACAGGATACGAAAAATAACGAATTACATTGTGCATCGCTGAATCCAATTTATACTTCTCTTTCGTGCAAACTCTCCTTCCTTTTTTGCATAGTATAACAGGTCATTGTTATCGTGTGTGCACTAATTAACAAGGAACCTTTTGTCCAATGTTCAAACAGTTTATTCTTTCGATCGATGAAAGATTATATATATATATTTCATAATCGAAAAGCAATGATGAATTTTTATAATATATTCGTTTTAATAATCCGCATATTTCGCTAGATGTCGCCACTGTATATATCTTTCAACGAGAACGAGTTTCTTCGTATCTAAATTCCATCTTGTTTGTTTTATTCAAATAGAGGCAAGAGGCCTGAATCACACGAGCCAGATCCGGAAGAGGCTTTCTTGTTGAAATTTTTACGAGCTCTGAGCATCAAGATTCACAGGAGGACAAACGTTTTTCGCGAGTGTCACGCGAAAAGCGCCATTCATCTCGAGCTTTGTTTTCAACCCTCGTATTCTCCTCGATGACAACTTCTGCCTCCTTCTCTGTCCGATTCGATGGCGCCATGAAAAATCCGTCACAGGGTACAGATTCTTCACCCAACCGATTTCATTTCTCATCGTTAACGTATCTCCATCTCTTGGTCGCTTATTATTGGAAGCACGCGAAATAAAACTTAGAAAAGTGGACTAGGTTGCTTTAAATTTCGTCAGAAAAGTTGCCAACTACTGATTAAGTTATTTTTTATAATTTGATCGACGACAAAAGAATTTTTAATTTTCATGAGACGAACGATTGTTTAATATAAATTATTAATTGCTCCTTCATAAGAATGAATATAAATTCATAAAAAAGAATTTGATTGAAAATGAAATTTTTATTACCTCTTTTTCTCATCCATTATTATCATAAGATCAAAGTTTCAAAAGGAGAATAATATACAAGTGGTGAATAAGATTGAATAATTTGTTCTTCTCTTGTTCCAAATTTTCCTTAAAATATAGAGATTATAAATAGATACGATGCGAAAGAAATTTTGAAGAAAAAATGAAAAACTTACTTGGCAACAAAATACAAATACAGGTCGCTGACGAAGAGAATCGTGAAATTCATCAGAATGATATTTCAGCATGATTCGCAAAACCGTAAGCGTTCTGAAGTATTGTTCGCGGGTGTTATTGATTTCCGGGTCGCAAAAACCGATTCGCTGGATACACAAATGGCGTCCAATCGAAGACAGAAGCCGGAATCGAGCAGTGATTGATGATGCATTGGCGCGAACAGAATCACCCTGGATAAATTCGAATTTTTCACGTCTCACGCACTAAGTGAACCATCCCCCTATTGTGAGAGCGTCGAATAAATTTTTATCAGGAAGATTTTTTGGTTATGAGAACGAAACTTGAAGAATGATTTTAAAACACTAACAGAAGTTTTCTCAGACAGATCTTTGCCATTGTTTACGTTTACTTTCTTCTTTCTCTTCCTTCTGTTCTCCTTCTCCCTTGTTTTTATTTTTCTTGTGTTTCCTTCTCGTTTCTTTTATTTTCCTGAATATTTAGTTAAATATAGTTCCTTTGATTTGTTTATTCTTCGCTTCCTTTCTAATTTCCATAATTTCATGATCATTTTCTTTGTTGTTTCGATCTTAGGATATTTTATTCTTTCACTCAAAAATTGTTTAAAATTAATTCGAAAGTAAGCAATGGTTTTCTGATTGAGTATCGTATAAATTAATTAATATAAGCATTGCACAAGCTCGTTTACAACTTTCATAATCGGATTGCTCTCTATGCATGGGAAGAAAACAATGTTTCATTCTAGAAACGAAAGAGCTAAGAATTAACGAATCCTCGTATTTTGAATTAAATAAAAATTTATTTATATTGTAGAATCATGATAAATATCCATATTCATTTAATTCGTCAATGAAAGAAAACAATTTTTCTCTACAATTCAACGAATCAACAGAAATATCCAATATACCATCCAGTATACCATCGAAATAGTAACCAATCCTATTTGTATTTATCGAAAGTTTATCAAGCGTAATTTCAATTGTCAGAATTCAATATTTACCAATGATCTAAAATAATCTTATCGATCATTTTCAATTATTATCGTTACATTACTTATTCCATAGCCGAGTGAAAATAGTTTCACATAAATATCTTTTTCCAACGTCTTTTTCCCGATCCCCATTACTTGGAAACTTGAAGACGGAACAGAAAGAAGAGGGCACGAAGTTGAATGTATTTTTGACGGTAGAATGACTGTTCCAAGGAAATTGACAGTTTCGGCCACGGTGGCCGCCAGTTCTGAATAGTTCTCTCTCGCGAAACCGCAGAACGTATACCGACACGGTTACGATCACTGCATCAGTTCTCTAGAAATGTACTTCCGGCACGTCCTTCCGGTTAATCGGACAGTTTCGGAATTCGTTCCAAATAGTTGTCGAAGAGTTTCGCGGGTCACGACTACCGGTGACCATACGGATTTTCCAAAATCGAAAATGGCGAGCACGAATGTGTTCGAGTACATTACGAATTTCGTTTCAACGATTATGATTCGTGATAATTCTCGAAGCTGGTGGACGATGGATTAACGATATACCAAATCAGTGTATTCAAATTTTCATGTGAAAAAAATCGAAGTCACTTTTTATTTTATCTCGATTTTTCAAAGTTTATAATGCATGAGATATGATGAAAATTTGGAAAATCGTCATTTTGTAAATTTTATAACTTCTATTATAAAATCTGATCGGTATCGCGTATGAAAATTGATTAATTGACAACTGATATATGATTTGTAATTATTGCATTTCAATCGCATCGCAAAATCCAATGAATCGCGATGAAACACGACGAGACATCGCTAAAAAGAACCAAAATTACAATTTTAAATATGCTGGTCCATCGATTGGAAAATCACTCGGCACGAAAAACAGCGTAAAATCGTGGAATTCGAGCTAGCGATGAAAGCGGTGGTTGCACAACTAAGCTCGATGGAAAACGATGCGCAAATATTCGCGCAAATCGATCAACGTGTCGTTTTTAATTGGCCAGGATTGGTATGTGCCTCCTCGTTTCCACATTACGTGGATCATCAATAAACCTCGATTTGAACGCGGCACTCTCATTTCTATAGCTGCATGCATTTGACGTCTGTCGCCATTTGGGTTTGGATGTTACCAGTCGATCTTGTTCCTTTCATTTCATGCACGATTTTCACTGAGAAATAATTATTTGAAATGACTTAGAATATAATTAGCTCGAAGATTTTTTTTTTTTAAATTATCGTTATTATATACAATTTTAATTATAATTTTGTAAGAAAGAGGAATTGAATATTATCTTTTAAAAATTGAATTTTAATATTGAAATTTGTTCTCTTTTCGTTGTAAACAATTTAAATATTTATACGATGTAATGTAATATATATATTATATTAGGACAAATAATAAACATATTATTTTCCTAAATTATTAATTTACATTATTTTGAATAACGAATAAATTCAACTCGGCATTAATTGTTATCAGAATCATTTTTCATTAAACTGTTCTTCCGAATCTATTTACTCGAAAGAAATTGCATTAATTATTATCGTGTATTATTCGACGATGAACAGCGTCGTGTTTTTATACGATAGATATTGCTGAAGGCTGTATTCATAAATGATTCAAGCAATTTTCATTTTGTTTTTATAATTGCCGCTGAATATTTTATCTGTCCTTCGTTGATGTTGTTACAAACCGTTGTTAAAGAAACGATATCCAACCGGTCTACTATCGATCATAATACGTTGAAAGATAAATTAACCGTGAAATAACTTGTTAAAAAATTACTGTCAATTATCGTTATACATTATTAATGACAATGAATGAATTATTACGGGGAAAATATTGCTTCCAATTAAAAAATTTTAATTGGACAATCAGTTTATAAATTTTATTGGTTGTTAATTCAAAAAATAGCAACTATTTTTATCATTATGTCGTTATTTATCCGCCTCGTTTAGGATTGCTCTACTTAAAGTTCTAAGTTAAATTCGTCCAATTTAAAAACTCTTTACTTCCGGTCGATTAATTTACGACTTTTCTCCAAGTATACCAAGAGCTTTTATTACATCCCACTATCTGTCTCTATTTCCTTCCAATCTACTTCCAACTGTATTACTTAGGATAATTCTTGTCGTTGGCTCCGTTTCAGACTGATTTAATCGCACACTCCTCGTTTAAGTTTGAATGGGCCATTCGTTTCACTCGAAAACATTCTATTTTGACCACTTTCGGATTTTTCTTGTTCGTAAGATCTTTATTTACGACCATTTCTCACTTATATTTTTTAGTTTAATTCATTGATTTTTACAAATATTCTATTTTCCTTCTATTCCTAGCAGTATATTTTTCCTTATTTCTTTATGTCATAAAATTTTTAAATTCTTTAGTAAAAATTTCATAGAAATTTCGTAAGCTATCTTTTCTTTAAATATTATGACTTTATTAATCTAACAATTCAATTGACTAGAATTATTAATTTTTTTTATTTACAATATTCTTCATATGTATTCAATTACTTCATATTTCCATTATATTATAGGAATACGTAAAAATATTGATTTCTTCCTTAAAGTAATTAATAATCGATACAATAATCGATATAATAATGCACAATTTCCTTCGTCAATTTTCCTTTACTCCATCTAACACTATTCACGATCACTCAACCATGACTGATCCACGCCCATCCCCCTTTCAAAATTCATCAGTCTCCTATATCTCTCCTTTCTATCGTTACTACACATTACCGCATAGAAAACCTTTAGAAAATTATTTGCACCTGGAAATAACCGGAATCTGGCGCCAGTAGCCGCATGCTATAATTTTTCAGCGTCAGATCAGACTCTGATTAGTCGACCAACAAAAAATGGACATACGAAACCGTTCGAAATTGGCGATCAAAGTTTTAATTTTTTGCCGCGTGAACGTGAAACAGTCTTGAATTGGAACGTTTCTAACGAGACGTGAGATCGTTTCTCGAATAATTATACCGGAAAAAACATATCTGCATACCTGTTCGAATGGCGGAAAATATAAGGCGTGTCGAGGTGAGACAAATATTCCAGCGAGCGATAATATGAAATTAATGTGTCCAAGTAGCTGCACACATTAACCGTTCTTTATGCTGATTTTATCTCTTATTTTATTTTAAATGAAACGAGACTTTTACGAAGATTAATTGATAATTGTAATCGATGTGATCAATATGAGCAATTTAATGTGAAATGATGAATTAGACGGATCGATTGATTTGATAATTGATTTGATAATGAATGAAAGAAATGAGATTCGAAAATTGTGTCCACGTGAATTTTTATATTCTTATTTCTTATTACGAATTTAAGATTAATTTGATATTTCTCCACACTTCTACTTTGTTCAAAAATTCACTTATTAAGTATACAACCCTCGAATAATTTTTCCATTCACATCAATTTCTACCATTCCCTACATCTTACTTTTCACTCAACCCCACTCACCCATCTCATTCTTCTAATTTTCATTCCCCACTTCATCACAGCCACCACTCCCTCCACATTTCTTCCAACTCATTTCAAAGCACGTAGGGCCACCAGTCCCCTAATTTTTAAGAAGAAAATTAGCTGCAACTTACGAACTCGCCTAATCTCACCATTCCACGTCTCCCTTACACTAATTCGTAGGCGTGCCACCTACCCTGAAACCTGTCGTAACTTACAAACAATTTTATCCCTCGTCCTATCGTGCATCTCTCCACCACTCTGATTCTCATACATACACATATGTATATGTATATTCATCCCTCTTCCACGATTGTACCCCTTCTCCCTCGTTCCAAGTTTTCTTTCTTCGCATGGAGAGAGGATGGAAACGAAATTGCCTGCAATTCATGACAACTTGCCGGGCTTCTTCTTATGGCCGTCTCATGCCGCGATACCGGAAACGAAGGTGGATATTTTTATATAGTCGCGAGGCTCGTTCCGCCCACGAAAATAAACGCGTTCATGGATCATTTCGGTGAGTGCATTTTTGGAAAATTTTAAGCTTTAATGCGCGTCGCTATCCAGTGATAAATGTTGCCTCCAAGTATGTTGGGGGGGGGGG
>NW_006263447.1:685092-690828 GCF_000469605.1 Apis dorsata
CGATGAAAATTTGTAGCTACTTTCAAGCGGGGATTTTGGACAATCGAGATTGAGAAATTGCGGTTCCTGGGCGGAGATCGAGGTTCTCGAAGGGATTTTTAGGGATGGTGGATTCGAGGCGGTTCGTGACTCGAATTATCGAACTTCGAATGCATTCGAGGAGAGATTTGGAATCGAAAGATAGAGGTGAACTAATTTCTTCGCCAAGAATTTACATATTGCTGATTCTTGTATCAATTTGTTTTTTAGATTATTTCCTTTCATTTTTATTTTATTCCTGAAGAATGTTACGTAGATTTATGAAAAGAAATGTGATCTTCAATTCAGACAAATGATGGTTGTTTTATTCCAAGTGTATTCCTTGTGTATATCCATATATCAATATAATAATTAATACTTATCATTCACACGATGAAAGAAAAATTCTTTCCAAATTTTCTATTCCCTTTCCAAATAAAATCTAAAAATAAAACAACAGGAATTAGTAAATCATTGATTAATTATTAGATTATTTAAAATTACCTTTGACCAAATTAATATTAATTATTAATTAATAATTAAAAATCAATCTTCCTCGACTCCAGAATCATAAAAATGTACCAAGAAAAAAGTACGACGAAACGCACGTCTGTCTCGTCCCAGCATTAGAGCAACAACCACGTTGAAAATCACCCTGACGTTAATCCTTCCGCGTGGCTTCGTAAAAAGGAGTCGTGGAAACGTGGACGGCGATCCCTTCACAGAGCAGGGCTTCACAGGTTCGCCGGTGTGTTACTCCAACCCCGCCGCTTTCTCGTTAGTTAAGATTATACAGAGTTGACTAGGCGAGAGAGAGAAAGAGAGAGGATTAACGCGAAGTCCCGATTCGCTTTGAGTCTCGTGAAAACTGAACAAGCACACTGCTAAGCCGACCGGATGAACCGATCCACGAGTGCATCAAGGCCGGATCGATGCCCGACTTCCGGAGACTTGAACGCTTGGACAGGCCTGTATTCGCGATAATACCGCCCGGATAAATATTTATGAGCGATTCTCCTTGAGATAGGCCGCTGGATATTCGATGGTGAGCACCGATACTTGCAAATTTTCTCTTGTTCCCTTTGCACCAGTTGGATTCGAGGGAAAGCCGGTTCGAGGCTTGTCGCGATGGAGGAGAGATTGATTCAATTGTTGTATATATTGGATTTCGAATTTTATCGGTTTACTCGAGGGATGCGAGTAGGATAATGTTTTAAAAATTATCGAATAACTCCGAGAGAAGTGCACCAGGAATTAAAGCTTAAAGGATAAGCTTAGTAGTTAATACACCGAGCAACTTCCTGCTTGGATTCGAAGCTTATTATCGTTCTTTATTATGGTTATATCATTAACCCTCCGGCAAGTCGTTAAATCGTTCTGGTAAACGATGTTTTGATCATTTCCAAGAACCTGAAATCGTTGAAAATTATGTATAAAGACTATAAAAAATTCTAAACACGAACTAATGACTACATGTAAATAAACTACATAGAATAACTAAGAGTTTCAATATAAAATATTTTGTATACACTTATTTTACCACGAAGATTATGATAATTTTTAAATCTAGAGATTTACAATATTTAATTCTTAAAAAAAGTGAAACATCAAAAAGATATTTGATTATTGAAAGGGATCTTATAAAGAGATCTTATTCCTCACAAAAATGCAGAGGACGAAAAGGAATAAAAATAGTAATAATCACGAGGAAAGAAATCACAGAGAAGGAAAAATAATAAAAAATTCCAACGAAATTCTCCATCCTTCACCGTTCTATATCAATTACCATCATTCAATCATCTCGAAACCTTTCCCTCCACGTCTCCCTCGTAAATTCATCCCGGTATCACGTCGCCTAATTGCGCAATAAGGAGCGCGTAAATTAGGATAATAAAGCCTGATACACTGGTGGACACTCGGTTTATAATTATACGGGGGAGGGCAATTTCTGAATTAGCCGGACCAAGTTTCGGCTCTTATGAATTACAGACCAAGCCTTTTTTTTTTTTTTGAGGTTTCGTACCGGTATTTCGTTAACATCGATCGATAGGATCGATCGCGCGAGTTTTGCATAAGAATGGGAGGATTGGTTCGAGACGCGGCAGGGAGACTCTATTCAGACGATAAAACGCGTCGTTTAATTAACCGTGCCGTGTAAGTTGCACGGTTTAATCCTGAGATTCTTGTAATTTAGAAGCATCGAGTCGTAAAGAGTAGCGGAGAAAGGATTAATTCGTTTATTGGACTATTAATGCAATTAACTCTTGAGTCGAATGTATGGCAGGAATTTTGAATCGTAGGTTATGGCACGGTTCTGGAAAAAAATTTATGTTCGTTTTACGGATGTGATATATATGAGAATTTTTTTCTGTTGAATTGTAAAATGAATAAAAACTTTACTTGGAAAATTACAATGCAAACTGAAAATGATTTATGGTTAAAATTAACTTCGATAATTCTAATTTCTTTTCATAGCATTTTTAAATTATAGGATCAGATTAGACATTCTTCAAAGATGGATCTCGTCATAGTACATTATGAAGTTAAGATAAGGGTCGTTTATGCCGTGTCAAAAAAATTATTAACGAGACGAGTAACGTTCTAAAAGTGCATTTTAGTAAAATTCTCGTAACCATAAATCATCCAACGCTTTGAAACTTAGGTGAAATTTTACACCTACGTTAGATATTGCTCACCGTAATTAGAATAATGAACGATGCATTGCATGCTAGATTGGATTTTATCGTAATTATTGGTTTATACGTACGATACCATAACTTCGAGTTTGCGAGGTAACAGTAGTAGTAGCACTATGCGCGATTGCTACTTTGTTGATTAACATTAGATTTGAATTAAGCTTGGGTAATTATTATGTTGCAAGGATAAGAAATTCTTTATCGACAGTTAATAACGATTAAACATTTGGTGGCATGCAACCATCGTATCAAGTACTATAATTTCTTTTTTTTTTTTTTGTAAAAATGGAAATTGAAGGAATATCATGCATCGAATAAAATCTAATATATTTATTATCGTGCATAAATTTCCTCGAAAAATTGCTTAAAAATTATATAACTTACAACACGTACAACAATTAATCTCACGTTAAACCAGAAAAATCCATTTAACCAAAGTCATTTACATGTCATAGTATAATTTAATAATCTTTAATCTCTGTTTCCTATCTGCATAATACAACGATTAATTTCTCCAAATTTCATTCATATATTACAGTTCCATACCCGTCCTTTAAAAAAGTCATATCCTTTCTCCTAAATATCATTTTATAAAAGCAATTTCCTCCAATCTCAAAGTACTATTAAATTAAATTTCCAACTCACACATCTAACAGTAATTCGCTTTACGTTGCTATAGTTTATTGCACTTATCATTAAAAGGAAAATCTGAAAAGAAAAAGAAGGATCATTATCATTAGTAATAACTGCCTCTTTGAATTGAAACATCCTCTCATACACAACTATGATTTACTCACATATCCTTTAAAAATATATCTATACATTGAAAATGATGCATTATTGTGATTATGTGTTGATGTGATTGAAAATATAGTTGTATAAATATAACTTTGCAATGGAGATGAAACAAAAATTAAGTATATGAAATTATATTATAGGATACACTATCATTTATCATTTGATCTGAAAGAAAATTGCTTTCAAAGCGTTAAAAGCTATTGAAACTTTAAGACAAATCGATTTTCTCTCAAAGATAAACATTCTTTAAAATTGAAATTTTGTAAAGCAATAGATATCAGGTGGAGTTAAAGGATCACTTGTAAGGAAAAAAAATAATTTAATTTTAAAATAAAAAAATTATTTCAATTTGTTACTTTTGATTTCTTGCCAATATATTAATTTTCAGAATTTTCATAATCACAATCGTTCTCTTTCTTTTTTATTATTCTCTTTGAAATAGTGCAAATTATCAGTATACGATAAATCCAACTAAGCCTATCGAAACATACCGGATTTACATACCCTACATACAGGATTTGAAAAATCCAAAATCGATGGGGGGAGGAGTACCTGAATGGATGAAATCGATTACAGGAAGAAATAAACAATTCTGGAAGCTGGGATCTCGCGAGGGACGCAATGCAAACAATCATCGAGTGCCTGGAACACCGTTTAATCCCACGTAATCCTCAATTCCGGTCACGCGAGCCGCCACGTGAAATACTATCGTGCGTTGTAATTCACATGAACGAGATAGTTGTAAGGTTGCAGTGTGGCAGATTAGAAAATATAAATCGTAACCCGAATCTTCTATTTCTGACTCGAACGAGTCTATCCCAGAAATGAGATTCCAACCTGGAAATATTTTTAAATTTTAATCGTTTTATTTCATACGATTAATATATTTCAATAAAATTGAATTGATAATACTTACATATGATATCATTTATTTGAGATATCTTTAATTTCTTATTAATAAATTATTTATTTCTAACATTTTTAACATATTAGAAATTTTTTTAAATTTATAATTCATGTATTGAAACAATCTTCTAAATCAATTTTTTCTATATAAGCTTTTTCTTTAAAATTCAATTATATTTATTTTTAAAATATTTAATTGATTTATAATAATACGAAAAAAAAATATAAATTATAATAAAACTATATAATAAACTATATGAAATTTATCTCTTTCTAATATTTCTTTCTTCAAAAATCAACTCGTTGTTTCGAATTTTAACTGATTTATAACAATAGTAAAATAAAGATCGAAGCTTAAGAGACCATGAATATCAAATTTATCCATCGAATTTAATACAATTTTATCTCGAAAATACACTCTTTCTTTTATTCTCCTTCCATATCATCTCGAATCATCGAATCCCGCCCTTTGCAACACATGATTCGCACCCATTTCTACATCCATTGCGCGAAATATTTTCACCATGCACGAAACAATTTTTAAGAGAATTCCGTGTCCGTGTTCGGAAATATAGAAATACAGTAGAATTCTATATATAGCTATTGTAAAACGTCCTAGAAAACGATATCCTACGTCGTCGAACGTTCCAAATGATTTTTCGATTCGCGTACGATCCTCCCGCACCGGAATTTCAATGAGAGATCGAACGAAATGAAAGAAAAGAAACACTTTTGTCGTTCCGCGTTTTCAAAGAGTGCACGATGACACGATAAAAAAAAAAAGAAAAACGAAAGGTTCGTTTAGATTAGAGATCTAATTGCAAATCTAATCGTAAATTAGGATCCTTTCCCTTTTTTCGTACATTTATATCTGTATATTGCTTCTTGAATAAATATTTCTTTAAATCGAAAAAGATATTTGACAGATTCTTAAAATTATGAAATCAATATTTTGATTCGATTGATCATTGATAATATTAATAAATGTCAAGTATTTCAACAAAAAAGTAATTTTATAAAATTTTGACAAAATTCTTACGATGTATGGCGACATCAAATACTAGTCTACAATAATTTTGAAAAAAGTAGAATAATAATAATAAAATAATGATTAAACGTACGAATCCTCTTCGATATACCATGAAATATGACTTTTTAGCTCGATCTCACGACTTTTTCTCATAAGTTGGGAAATGAAAATTCTGGACAACGCAGGATGATATTGCTATGTACACACGTACATGTATACGAAAAGCACTTCTTTTTTTTTTTTTTTTGAAAAAAGAAATTGGTCAGAGACTTAACTGCCTGAGATAGG
>NW_006263447.1:690979-715978 GCF_000469605.1 Apis dorsata
ATAGGAATAGTTATAATAGTTAATACGAGTTTACAATAGTAAAAGTTGAAAACGTATTGCGTATTGTTTGGGAAACTATTTGTTTAGGAATTATATTGTACTGGTAGATGTGTTTTCAAACGTGAGAACTTGAAGTAGATAAACAGAATAATAATTCCATTTTATATTTGATGATGTCACACGCGATACAATATTAATCAGCACGATAAACATTCTAAACCATGATAATTTCAAACACTCTCAATCTCTAAATTTTAAACGAACATATATCATTTCACAAATACAATCGAAAATTTCCTTAATCCTTCACAACGTTAATTATTAATTATTAACCAATATCCACTTACAATTCCTTCGCAAAAGTTTCCCAATCCAACAATCTCAATCCCATCCGAATTTCAAATCGATCCAGAATCCTGAGTCACTGATGCTGAACCATAAAATCTGAACCACTACAATCCACAATTTTCCTCCACTATCCTTTCTCGTCGATCATTTCGGAGTCTCTAGTCTCTTCGAGGGTGCAAATTATCACGCATCCCCCTAGACTTCCCAGACTTTCGAGGCAGTTACATCCCCCTCCCCTCCACGAACAGGGAAAGTTTCGTCGGGACCTTGGGCCTTTTGTCGCCTTTTGTTCCACGATTGTCTACACCCAATCCTCCCGGTAAAATCGTAGCTTTATTAAATCGGACACACGGTTAGAGAAGCTGTAAGTAGGGTGGCCGTGCCAGGTGAAGCGTGCCATAGACGCAATGAGACTAATTACCACGGATAGATGTGCCCTCTCCCAGTAGATAGTTGCAGCTTTCCACGGTCTATGTTCCACCCTCTTCATCTACGAATTTATAAGTTTTTCTTCTATCTTCTTGTTATCCTTTTTTTTTCTCCCCCTCTCTTAAAGTAGTATACCCTCGTTCATACAAGTTGTTATGAACAAGTTTGAAAGTCTCCTTTTCCTTCTATGCAATAACTTGTATACGTGAGAAACTTAGGAACGAATTAGAATTATGATTCATTCCGGATGGTAGTATCATCATCGGTTAGCGGTCAGCGGAGGAGTCGAGGTCACAGGGAGGTTCCATTAAAGTTTCAGGAAAATGATCGTCGCCGGTCCATTGCCGCATAAATTACGTGTTCGATTTTCGTGGCTGCGAAATTCACGATCCAAAGGATTTAGTCTATAAATTTTCACGAAGGTTAGGCCGCGTGACTCCGGGAACTGGCTGGATAATTTGTAATCCCTCCCACTTCTTGATTATAACATGTGAGAACTTTATAAATTAATGATATAAATTGTTTGCTTGATGATCAAAAAATGAATTAAAAATAAATTCAATAAAATTTCTCAAACAAATGAGAAAATACGTTAAAAATCTCTAAAAAACGTGTATTTCAAATCTTTAAAACGTGTTAAAAAAAGGATTTTACATATTATTTTTTATATTCTTTGCAAAAAAAGAAAATAAATTTTCCATCTCAATGATACCTTCCCGAATATAAATATCCGAAATTCTCTCGATTTAAGTAAAAATCAATATACGGCCAATTCACTTACTTCACCGGAAAAACAACTCCTACAACGTTTGATTTATTAAAAGTCTAATAAGTCCGATATTTCGAACAACCATCGATTTTAAAACAAAAAACAATTCGCGTTGAAACGAGAGAATCAAGGAGGGAGAGGAGAAAAAAGAATATAGCAGGATGGCAATCGACGTCCGGATTAATCGAGGCCATAAATTCGTCAGAGAGTGCTTATTAATTTTTGCCGAAACGTTGTCTGGCGTCGATTTAATACGATTCCCGGGGAAAACGATGGTGATTCGGGGATTGATGGGGCGCCGTTAGAAACATGGAACGGTTTAATATTTCAAGAGGCGGATGGAAATCCGACGACATCGAAGAATTTTAGAATTAGTTTAATTTCGGATCATGCTCTTCGACGCATCGAATTTTCGATCGAATCGACACTCTTTAAATTCTTCGGGCTGGTAATCTTCCAATCATTTTTCCTGTTCGAGTTTAAAGAGGAAGAGGTGTTCAATTTTATGAGAGAAAAATTTTCAATTTTTATTTTTAGACGTGAAACATATTTGGATACGTGTGAATCAAAAAAATATCGATAAAATTGATCGATACATTGAATTGATCAAATGATATAATTGTTTATGTAATTTATTTTATCGAGTAGACTTCTCTTAATGATTAATTGATTTTATTATTATTTTAAATTTATAAAAATTTAAAATAATCATATAAAAAATAAAATACCGATTGAAGTATAATTAATTTTATATAAATATTTTTCGTTAATGAATTAAATACTTTACTTCCTGATTTCAATTTAATATCCCATTTATATAAATAATGATATTTGGGATATTATAAGTTTACTTGACTGTTATTTTGTATATTATAATTATTTTTCGTAATAAAATAATGAGAAATTCGAGAAGTACACGATCTGATATTCAATAATGTAAATATGTTTCAAGTAATATTCGAATGACATAATTAGTTAAATTAAAATCAAGTTCTTGAAAATGTTGCGAGTGATTTTCCAGAACTCGTTTGAATAAATTATTTACTACTTATAATCTTAATAATAGTGAAAATAAATAAATTTCATTCGAAATATTATTCCATATTTCAATATTTATTATATTTTTTTCATATTCCATTTTAAATATTCAATTAATTCCTCTTCAATAATTTTTGAGTACTATATACTATAGTATATAATTTCATTCATAATTATTCAAACGAGAAAATTTTAGATTTGGTTTCATTGTAAAAAATAAATAAAAGCTTTATAAGTATTCAAAAATAAACTCCTGATTCCAATCTAATTTTTCACAAAAGATATACACTATTTTTCAAAATTTTAAAATTACTTTTCTAACTATAATTAACTATAATTAATTTGAATTTTCCTATTTTTTTAAAATTTTAAAAATCTACCAATACTATCTACTACTAAAAAAATCCCAATACCAATTTCACTTCGACACGAATCTTACACGAAAAGATTTTCTACATTCTGATAATATCTTAATCTGAAATTTTTTAAATTTTTGAAAGAAAAGATCATCATTTATCTCTTCAATGAATCAACCAATGAAACCACGATCCAAAAAAACACCACTTACGATTTTTTACACCCTCTGAATCCACATCACACGACCAACCATGTGATAATTTCATTCCTCATGCTGATTCCTCATCCTCGTTCCGAATTCGTCCTCCCGTTTCTTATTTAACCAAGAGACGGCGCACGAAGAAGCTAGGACAATCTGAAACGATCGCTCATGAATAAAACAAATCATCACGTTCAAATTGCCGAGCCAATAGAAGGGCGCGCCATAAATTTTCATAAGCTCATCTTTATTAAACCGCGCACGAGCCACGTCAACGTCGGCAAAATGGCTTATTCCGCGCGAGAGTTCCTCCTCGCGAGCATACGAGCGTGCACGAGCTGGATCGAGACTCGATCTCTGCTAATATTGCGTTTAACGAACAGCCGCCGGCAAGTTTCTACAACAAGGAGTGAGATTTCGGATGGAATCGAACGCGATGTTGAAGTTCGACAAAGTTACGAAGAACTTGGTATTTTGGAGAATCTTACTAGGTCAGATTAGGTTTTGCATAACGTGTGGATTACTTCTTTTGATTAGGCGGAATTGGATTGTTTGTACGATGTACGATCCTTCGGTACGTGATTCTTAAAGTTTCTCTCTTGGAGAGTTTGATACTGAAATTTAGATTTCGATTAATCGCTGTTCGAATTGTTACTTACTCGTTTACTTGATAAAATATTTTTTATTTTTCTATTGAGAATTAATTGGATCGTTATTTGGTATATTTGTTGTTCTATTTATATTCTTCGTTATACGTATGTTCTTCATTCGGATTTTTATTAAATGGAACTGAAAATTTTGAGTATTGATTATAAAAAAATACGACAAATATTATAGGATAGGTAAGAAACTCACTATTTGGTGTAAAAGATTCGAATCCGTGGATGGCGACCCCTGATTCGGGGTCTTCGTATCTTTCGCCACGGAATTTTCTCGATTCCTCTTTTATTATTGCTTCCTGTTTTCTGATATGAAGACTCTCAACTACAGAATTATTTCATAAATCTTAAAACCAATATTAGTTAAATAAATAATAAAACGATTAAATTTCTATAATTTTTAAATAATCAATTTTAAAAAGAACAATACAATAAAAAAGAATAGTAAATAAAAACGAGAAAAGAATATTAGCTTTGAGTAATTATCGATATTACAAGCGAAATTTTTTATGCAGATTTATTACGAATTGTTATCGGTTTAATTCCGCCTTTTAATTGCCTCGATAAATAAGCTAAATAAAATTTCTCACCAATTAAAGAATAAAATAGACGAAAAACGCGACTATCGAAAATTGACTTTACTCGTTGAAATCTGTTAATAGACTGACTGAAATCGACGACTTTTGTTGTCAATTTGTGTTATTCCTCTGTCGGTCGATATCTGTTTATATTTCCTCGTCGATTTATGTATTGTTTCTATTCCTCAATGTTTCTATTCGAATCTCGTATATTATGGTTTATCAATCGACACAGCTACGGATTAAGCATTCGAATATATGAACGACAAATTTTTATCGAATCACCACAGCACTTCAGTCTTTTTTATTGTAAATTTTTATTAATATATACTCGATTGATTGATTTTCATTGTTAATTGTTGTACGAGATTTGTACGAATAATAAATGAAAGTATATAAAGTGGATATTATTTTTAGATTTAAACAAAATTAATCTTCTCACGATCGATACTAATTTATTTACAAACCATGTTACTATGTGCTTAAAAAATAATTTTCTTTTAAAATTATAGATCATTATATTATAAACGAATTATTAATTAAAACGAATAAATAATTCATTAACTTTATAAAATGTTGAGTAATAAAATTATCCTGTTATATAGATGAATATTTTTACATTATTTATATCATTACTATTTCAAGTTTATTTATTTTAAATGAAATTAAAATTTTATATGGTGAAATTATTATATCATGTAGATATTCAGTACTCCTTTTAACCCAATTTTAGCATTCGATCGCATTATAAGCTTTTACAATTACCTCATTCATTATTTCCCATATTCAAAATTAGGAACATAATATTACATATAATTACATTAAAAATTTAAAAGCCTTAAAAGTAATTATGAATGCACGCGTATTATGAATTTTATACTGTATCAAAGTTTATTTTTAAATCGCGAGTAATCGAAGAATTAAGTTCTCTATAAAAAATACAAATTTAATTCTTTTTTTTTTTTATTAAAACAAGATTAATAACAAACTAATAAAGAAACCAGTGGAAGCAACAAGAACGAATAATATCGATCATTTTTAATTCTCTTTGATGTTTTGCTTCCAAAGGCAATTTTATAAATTAAAATAAATCCACTGTGATGAAGAAAATACATCCTTTTGTTTCAATTAATATTTTATAAAATCAAAAAATTATTAATTAAACATCTATCATAAAAGTCAGTATCGATCAAGAACCATTGTTAGTTCATCTCTTTATCATCGATTAACATAGCTCGATTTACACGAATTAAAATTGAAATTAAAATTCAATTCATCTTTCTCTTTTTCCAATCGAATTATTATTTAAATGCCTGAGTGACATAATGTTTTATAAACCGAACATTTAAAGCTTGAAAATTGCACGCTTTTAATAATTGCACGAATTTTGAATAATGATAAATTTTCTATTCGGATGGAGCGTGTGACAATTCATTAATAAATTTAATAAATTTTCAATATATCCAATGAACTTTTAATCAATTTTCAATGAATTTATTGAATTAAAATTAAGAAGAAAATATATATTATGCAATGTATCGAAAATAAATAACATTTATCATAAAATATGAAAACTTAAGTTTTAAAATTACATTAAAAAGAAAAGAAAATATAAATTATTATGAATTATTTTGTACAATAAACATTATCTATCAATACCATTATTAACCATCAGATTTCAAAGAATTTCATATGCAATCATCTAATGGATATCGAGGAAAATCCAATTATTCAAAACGAACAAAATCAATCGATAGGTAGCGGCGAAAAATCTCGGAGAAACCTGATCCTGTTTCATCATCGTGGGTACGTGACACGGGACGAGCGACACGAATACCTCATTATGCAAATCCTCCTTAAATCGCGGCCGAAACAGCGTTCACGTGGCCGCCATCGAATCATGGTTAACCACAGATATTCCGCGTGTGTTCCTTCGAATCGATCGATTCTCTATCCAGTCGATCAATGCAAAATCATCAAAGCGTGTTTTATCGTTTGCCTATTCAACACGTCCTCATAAGCCACCATATCCCACTATCATCGAAATTGCTCGTCCCTCTTATAAAACCAATCCTGATTATCGATGATCAATCATGAATATCCATGATTCTTTTTTGACTCTCTTTTGGGTAAATAAATCGAAAATGCTTTGAAAAGATCGTTTGGTCGATTGTGAATGTGATTCGATATTTAACGAATGATTGGATAATTATAAAAAAAAATTTTTGAAAAATTTGATATGAAAAAATGATTAAAGTAATTTTGGATAAAAAATAATGTAACGTGAATATGTAAATAATTGTGAATAGCAGATGAATATTCTGTATTTGTAACGATTTAAAATTTTTATGATTAAAATATTTTGAGAGATTTCTCAAGAAAATAATAATTTGATTGAAAAGATGTTGCCTGATCATGGATATTTAAAATTGACAAAAACCTATAAAATCAAAAGAGATAAGTAAAAATTTCAAAAATGAAACGTAAAAAGATCTAAAACTAATCTTTTCACACCAATTAATGATATTTAAAAATATCAAAAGAAGTAATATTAAAAAATGTATAAATGTACAGGAAGAAAGAGGAACTAAATCAAACCAAAATTACAAATACCTGGTGTACTTGTACCAACAAGAAAAGAGAAAGTTACGATGATAATAACTAAATGTATGTACCCTATGGAAAAAAAAACTGAAATCAAGTATCAAGTCCAAAATGGCGCGCTCATAACAGACATCTGACTACCGGTACCGCCGTAATTGCACGTTCGAATGCAAAATATCAGGGAGCCCGAGATCAGAGGATTAAACCGAAGTTTCCCCGTAATTTCTCATTCCCGTGTTACAAGGAGGGGGAGGAGGGGATGGATCGTGGCACGTTGAACGCAATTACGATGTCAAAGAAGACGCGAGAGTCCTTGACGGAAAAAAATTCCAGTGGGCCAGAGAGAAATAAAAGAGGAGACGGGAGCGGAAGTTGGACGTTGTCGCGGAGGAAACGGCTCCTAGAACTTTCATTAGGCGAATCAGAATCCGTTTCCTAACCGCGTTCCCAACGAAAAGTTCGGAGAATTTTGATGGAGGCTGGCACAATGAGAGAACGAAAAACTGGTAATAGATGAAGGGAGATCTTTGAAAGAATTTCGATCTAGGTTTAAACGATTTTAGAAATTTTCCCTCTTTTTTTTATTGAACATCCAGATTTGATTAGATGAACAGATCTGAAGTGTCAAAGTGGAACGAATTTATGATCGTTAATTTAAATTATTTAAATAAATCTCCAAGTATTTATCTCAAAATTATCTCTATTAAAAACTTATTTGTACAATCAATATTTTAAATATTCACTTATTCATTCAATCAATTCCATGTTATAATCATATTCTCAATGTCTAGTACACTCCTAAAAAAGTAAAACATCACTCACCAATATAATAACTCCCCCTGTTTAAATTTCAATGAAAAAAACAACAATTACTTACCCTCCTGCATATTTAACTTTTCATTACCTCGATCACAATCCGTTCCCTTTCTCATTTTCTTCCCTTAAACACTGCCAACACAGACGTTTACAGACGTCAATGAAAGCAACGTGCAAACAGTACCAGAAACGGGAAGAAAAGGTTGGAATCCCTGCCCTAGGAAGGAAAGAAGCAAGGAAGGATTACGAGTACATCAACTCGCTTTACAGTCCCCCCCTCCTCAAGAGGGGGTGGATTATGGCTCGGCCACGAAGGCGGCGAGTTTCTCGCTCGAACACTCGGGAGTATAACCGAGGGAAAGTTGATTGAACGGGACTTCTTAAGGAAGCTCTTCGACGCCATTCAGTTGCCCTCGATGGCCGCAATCCACGAATAGCTTTGGGAAAATTTGCCTGATTCGAAATCCGTCTCATTCACCACTCTTGTTCCCTCCCTTTGGATAGCCTTTGAAATGGATTTGCTCGTGGCTATCGTGGAATGCAATCTCGCGATAAAGATTGGCGATTAGGGGTTATTATTCGCTCATCGGGAATGATACGAATGTTTTTTTTATTCTCCTTTTTCCCTTCTATCTTTCTCTCTTTCTTTCTCTCTCCATCTATCTCGTCTTCTTTCATCGGGGTAGAGGTCAGATAAGCGATCGAATTGGGTTCTCCCGATGCAAATCTCAAGTTTCCGGTGTGGAACGACGTGCCACTTCTTCTCCTCCGAGTTTCATCGCCTCTTAGAGAGGTATCTCGATGGAATCGCGCAAGTTGGCCGGGGGATTAACGGAAGAAAGGAACCCGATGGTCGCGCGCTCTTGCGGGCGATTTATGAATAGTTTGCCGAGAATCGAGATGAGAATTGCGATGATGATTTTACGGTCGACTATAACAATTGCGAGATTTAAATTATCGTAACATTTTTTTTTCTTTTTTTAAGACAATGCAATTCACTTTTAGGACGGAAGAAATGTCAAAAATAATATACAAAAAAAAATTCTATTCTAATAATAATTCCTTTTCCTTTTACATTATTCGAATTCGAAAGGAAATAAACGAATCGAAAGCGCGATAAGTATCTCCCCTCCCCCTCCCCCTTTACCGAAAAGGTACCGCGTTCCGTTAATTCCGAAACTAATTAAAAGGCAACGATAAACACGCTCGATTCACCGGTCCCATTATCCTAATGAAAAATACGTGGCGTTAAGTGTTGGGGGAGGGAGGGAAATTACTCGGGCCAAAAAGCGTGTTCGTCTCCCTCCCTCGATATCTCGCGTTTCAATTTGCCGCCCTCCTGTACAGGGGTGGGCCTTTCAATTTTTTCCTCCGTCTAATAAAATTAACCCGTTACGCGCGATCGACCAGGTTAATTTCCGAACGTGGCAGCCGCGTTACGCCGCGCTCACCATCACCAATTTTCCACCGCGAAAAGAAGATCCGCCCACGCGCACCCCTCCCCTCCCAGCCGCGAAATTTCATGCCGTCCAATTAGCCGCGAATCATTCGACCTGACCTATCTATTATCCGACGATTGTCACCGGGTTAATTCGCCGGTTAATTCGTCCCCGTCCCCGTAATTATGGCCTATTCAATCGAGGATTTTCGTCCGGCATGCACGATTTCACCATCGGCCGCCGTTTCGAGAACACAGAACAATATATCGAATTATCCAAGGATACGAAAGGATTCGAAACGAAAAGTGGAAAATTCGATTTTTCGAAATCGACTAATCCGACTACAGATGTTCCTCCCCGATGTTTCTCTATTATATAGTAACTTTTGATCTTTCAAAAATTACTTTGTATATAAATTAATTTTTCTACGTAAACGATTTATGCTACTTGTTTGATTAGCATCTATGTTAAGCGTAACGAAAAAAGCGTGAATGTGAAATTAAATTTTAATTCCAATCCCTGTTAAGACACACGAAAATTCAAAAGTATTTCACATTATTTGCTCTGTCGACAATGGGTATTATAAATCCTGTTTAGTAAGAATAAGAAACGAAGGCAAAGGTAATCTCTCTCTGATCGACGAAGACGTTGATGTTCGTTATCACTCGATGATACGAGTGCTTGTGCAGGTCGATCGTAAGTGCGAGCGAGGTAACCGGCAAATTAGTCGGGTGACAAGCGTCGGGTAATAGATGCAGGAGGAAACTGAAACCGGATGATTCATGCTTGATTGGAGGGCGGGAGACGGTTGGTCGGCTGCCACCAACAATAGACTGCATAATTCCCTGGAATGAGATATGCCGTGTCTGAATGGATTCGAAGGCTTCTGCGGGGTTATCATACGGCCGTCATTCATCCCCCAATTATTAGAAAAGAATCGTTGCCGCGCGACGATCCTGGCCATCTCTGACCTGCCTAATCACGCCACCATTGTTCGACCGATCGGCGATCGGCCAACCTTCGAAATGCGCGCGCTTGATGAACAAACGAAGACACTAATCACGTTGAACCTAACCGAGATGGACGTCCTCTCCATAGATGGATTTGTGACTTGTTGACTCTGCTGTGTATGGAGAGGAGAGAAATGGGATATAATGGGAAGATAATGGGTGACGAGTCGTACAGTTACGGATATATATAGCTTCTTTCTCGATCGTGCGCAATGGTCGAATGATTTAGGGATCGGTTTGATGAATTTGGGCTATGTTAGAATAATATATCTTGATTTTAATGCAAATATATATAACATATAACATAAGAAGGATTTAGGAAGACCAGAATATCGGAAAAATATAGTATGATGTTCAATTCTAATAAAACTTGTCCAGGTTTTATTAGATAATGTCGAATCTTTGGACAAATGATTTATTTATTTATTTTTTTTTATTATAGTGGAATTTTGGAGAAATATATGTATATACCTGTCCATAAAGAAGCATGAATAACCCAGATATGGCCAATTAACGAAACCCTATTGTAACGAGAACGTTAAAAGCGCGTGCACTCTCCATTCCTCGTGTTTTATAAAAGCTCGCGTGTCATAGAGCTCGCGCTTTTTAAACGGGGCTCGAGGGGATCCGTGGAGGGTCAGTTAGTTTTCGAGTCGATTACCATCGGCTGACCATCGGGCTGTGCACGAGCATCGGGTAAACTGAAAATAAAAGGGATTCGATAGGCCCTTCTATCGCTTCTCCCCCTCGATTCAATTTCACTGTTATCGAATCAGAGGGAAAAACGAGAAACAACAGGGAGGAGAAGAAAGATCGTGGCCAACGACAGTTATACGCACGAGGGACACGTCGGCATCTGTGTCGAATCGCGCTAAGAATTGATAATTCGTCTGTATCTGATGTTCCTCCACGTGGGCCGTTTTCGCAATCGAACGTGGTCTCTGACATGGGGAAAACACGGACCATTCCCTTTCGACGACACGGAAAATTTCGAATTATCGCTGTAATTGAAGTTATATTGCAGGAATCGGTGCATCGTGGCGGAAAATGAAAAGATATTTGTTGTAGGTTCTTTGACGAGTGCTTATATAAAAATTACAATTGTATCGTGATAAGGGATATAATATTTTGGTAGAAAGATGATGAGAGGTTTTTGTTTTCCATGTTATAAAAATTTCAAATATCAAACGCAGAGCATGTTACCACTACCACGTGGATTAAATTTACGACACGGACGTGACTTCGTTGATGCTATTAAGATTTAGAACTTGTGCGCTCCCTTTCCTTGAACCTTCTTCTAAGGTAATTATTCACGAGCGAGAGCAGTAGCAAATAATTTGAGATTAAATTAACTTGGACGACTTATTTTTTTAAGCCGAGATGCCAATTCTTTATAATTTAATAAATAATAATAATAATAAAGTGAAGAATGTCCTCATAATATTCTATTCTAAATAAGGTTACAATTTTTAATTTATTTATTCAATTTGAAAATTGAAATTAATATCTATTCAAGGAATCATCAACAAAAATAATAAATTAACTTTTATTACAAAGGAAGATAAAGAAAAAACAAGATCCTGAACAAAGAAAAAGTTCTCTATTCCAATTTAATTATTCAGAATCACGATCTAAATTAAAACTATCTCTTCACAAGAAAAATATAAGTAAATGGAGAAAAGAAACACCTAGTTATGATCTATTTCATTGGAATTACGAGTCAAAAGCAAATTTAATCTGCTAAAATAATCCAGAGAGAAGAGACTTGGCCTCTGACTAAATCCTGTTCCAGTATAAATCATTGCAATTAGCTTTACACGAAACTTTGCAATGAAGGCATTAACATCACAGAGCAATTATTCTATGTCTATCTAAAGATACAACTGTATTTTCATTTCAATCAGACGATATTGAATGGAAATCTTATACTCGTTCTACAAAACATGATGAAAATTAATAACTTATATCATTCTACCATACTTTCAATTTAATTATAATTTAAACACTCTAAGCTACATTTTACGTATATATCTAATCACTTTATAGTAATGAATAAAACGAGAAAAATTTTATCATCAAAACTTATTCAGGATATAGAGAAAACCATGCTATTGAAATCACTTTTTGTTTTATCCCGATATCTCAATCGATCCCCGAGATACAAAGACTCAAATTATCAGCGCTTGAAACAATGCTGGAGAGATTCGCAACTTAGTGATCAACATTATGCATTATTTCCTAGAAATACGAACTACCAGGAAGCGTATCTGTTACTTGTCTGCAGTTTGGGATAGGTCAATGGCACGAGGTGGAAGCGAGAGATTCGAGACAAAGATAGAGATAATAAACGATCAGAAATTATCCCCTTCTTTACGCGACGATATCTCGGGAACCGGAAGTCGCATCGGCATAAATGAAAACGCGTTTCAAAGGGAAAAATTCCGTGCTTCTAACGGCGTTCGACTCGTTGATCGAAAATCAGTATCTACGAAGTTACAACGATTTAAAATTTTCTCAGTTTTATATAATAGAGTCTATTCGAGTTCGAAATCGCGTTGCTAGATTATATTTCACAAGTGTATATTTGTAGAAAATTTATTCACACATCGGCTTGTTCCTTTTTTTCCTTTTCTTCGCACAATCAAACGTGAATATTCATATTTTTTGGAACAGTCTGATGTTTCGTTAGTTGATGTATAAATTGCCAACTCCATTCTTTGCCTCGTCTAACTACCCCCTAGATCTGCCTTCTGGAGTCGCGCGCACCCTTTTATTTCTTCGATCAATCTTAGTTTTTGCGCCACGTGTCTCCTCCCGTTTGGAAAATCGACTTCGAAAACTTTTTTCGCCCCCGAACTCATGATTCCACTACCCCATCCATTTACCATTTAACGTTCAATGGCGTATTCAGTGTGTCGGATTCAGCTCGTAAATTTGCGCTTTTTTTTTATCTTTTGTATTGATCACGTTCAAGTATCAGTGAGAATCCTTCTTCTTTCGTGTCTGTATCGACGAAGATAAACAGTAGTTGTTTCTGCAGTAGCTGGTGTTATTGTTATTTTATTAGCTGATCTAGAGTTTGACACAGGGTTGATGCTGTGGTATGATTAGGGTAGTTGGATCGTTAAGGGAAAAGCATGTGTAGAAGCAAGTTCAGCAAGTTATGTAAGAACCATGTCAAAGGGGATGTTATCATGAGATATAGTGTCTTAGCATTATACACTGTCCTTTATGAGTCTCTGAATACTTAGTTATCTTGTATTCTGGATAGAGATAAATGAACGAGGTAATTACGTAATAAAATCGATTTTTTTTCCATCGTAAATTGGTGGGGGAAGATATGATTATATGTTTTCGAAGATTTAATTGTGTAAATGTTTAGTTTGATAAATATTATGCTCAAAGTTAACAACTGTTTGTAGAAATTGTGTATCTACATGCATGAACTTGTAGTAAATAAAATAAATATTAACACATGTGATTTTTTTTTACTTAATATTTAAATAATCCAAATATTGATATTTGCTTTAATATTCCTGCTTCAATTAGCTGTTAACATTTGAATAAATAATATTTAAATATCGTATTAAATATTAATAAATAATATTACATAATTTGTTAATTTGTTAATTTAATTAATTATTCATAAATGAATAAAATTTGCAACTATAAATTTCATATAGAATACTATTCTCATACATTTTAAAAAAATATATGAAAAATGATAATAATTAAAACGTATATAACAAGAGTTTTATCATATTTATAATCTAAAATTATTAATTTCCTGGAGCAAAATTCGGATTTGTACATTAAAATTTAATCAAAATTTAAAATTTAAAAAAAAAATCATCCGTTCCTTTCCTCATATCAAATTTATTCTCGAAATTACGCGCTCGTTTTACTTCCATCCCCTGTTTCCTCGATATTCCAAGAATCAAATTCCTCTCGTTCCTCGCTATCTACCCCTTCCAATCTTCTCACTGTCCCTCATTACATTTTTTTCCCTCTCGTATCTCTTGCTTCTAGCTCACTCGATATCCATATTATTTTTCATTTCTCCAAATTACTTTCCCTCTTTCGCCTCTCTTCTTCTTCGTGTCGTTGTTTTGTTCCACGCGCACACCCTCTTATCCTCCTACTCTCCCCACCGTATATTTTACAACTCCGCCGCTCGTGAAAGGGTTCTTCCTTCTTTTTTTCTTTCTCCCCCTCTTTCTCTCTCCTCTTCTTTTTCCTTCCACACTGGCGGAAGAACGTTTCAGCGTAAACACGAGGAGCATCGAACGGCCTTCCGGCGTGTAGGCGTTGCGAATAACGCTTAACGCGACGAAGGCGTCGTTGAGACGCCGAGCTATACACGCCTAACTACCCTCTTCACCGTTTCCACCCCCGCTGCTGTCGCGCTTATTTTTATTCTCTGTATTCTCGTAGAAATCCACACACTTTTCATACCTGCCGTCAAGCGTTCACGACGTTCCAACCTGTATTTACTTATTTCCTTTTACGAGAGAAGAGCATCCTTTCTTGCTTTTGTTTTCTTCTCTCTCTCGAACAGAAAAGGGGAGGAAGAGCCTTCGTGTAAAATATTTTTTGCATCACATCTTTTGAATTTTTAAATATTTTATTATTACGTTAGTTTTTGGTTGGAAATAAAAACTGAAGTTAAAGAGTGCAGCGAAGAAAAGGGGGGGTGGAAAAGAGGATGTTTTGCACGAAGTATAACTGAAGTCATAAATTATTTATTTTGTGGAATATTTACATTGGAATTTATTCTTAGGAAAATTGGAATGATATTGCCAAAGAATAATACTAAGATATGAAAGAAACTCTAAGAGAAATGGCGTCCAATGATCAAAATTTATCTCCATGATACAACGATTTTTAAAAAACATTATGCAGGAAATGAAATATTTATAACCTCTAAAAGGAAACGTTTCTGCATTCCTCTTCATGGCGACACCTTCTCATGCCAAAGACAACCGGAATACCAAAAATTCGGCCACCCATTTTTAAACCAGCATACATAAGAAGAAGGACGATCCTCGAGAAAGCATAAAAGCTCGAAAGAAAGAGAGACAAAGATAAGCTTTTCCTAATGTCACGTATTGGAGTCTTATTTAATATGACCAAGGCTTTCCTTGGAGACGCCACTTTTTATATATTTATATGTTTTATACAATTATTTTGTACTATAACTCTTATACTATAATCTCTTCATGCTTATCATTATTTGTCCTCAATCTCTCATCGTTATCCTTCATTGCACTACTTCCCTTCGATCTCAGATACCAATTTCCACCATAAAGTAAATCTGTTTTTCTTCTTATACATCTTGCTTGGGTTATTGTTGGAACATTGTTTCCTCTTCCTTTTTCTTTTTTCTTCATTGCAAGTTGTTTTCCACCTCGTGATTCTTTCATTAGAACGTTGTCCACCCATTGTCAGGACAAATTCTTCCTGCTTAACCGCGTAGTAACATGGTATTATTGGCCTGTTACCTTTTTCTCCGTTATTTTCTTGCTCTTATTTCCTTTGATTTTTCTGTCTCATCATTCTTGATTCTCTTCCTTTTTCACAATATTTAGCTATTTTTTTCTTTTACCATCTTTGACTTCTTTCCTTCTCACTGTTTTTCTCTTTTATCTCATTCCCTTTAACTATTTTTCTTTCATTCTGTCACTATTTCTAGTCTCTTTCTTTTAAGCTTTCCTTTCATTCTCTATATTATATTTGAATCTCCCTCTTTCTTATTTAAATTTCATTCTTCTCGATTCTCTGATCCTACATTCTTTATCTTCTCCTGTTTACTGTTAACCCTTTCTATCTGTATCTTCGTGTGTGACCCGAAACATTCTCCTTTTTATGCCTTTTTCTCTTTTTATTTTTTTCGCAATTACACAGTTTCCTCCCTCGGCGAAGGCTGATATGCGTCCGACGTCCATTGCTTTTTTCCTCTCGTCCCCCCAACAACCACCCACACCACTCCCACCCTGATTAACTCCGCCGTATCCAACAGTTTTACCCGACGAACACTTCCGAGTTTACTCGGACACTTTCCTTTTTACTTCTATCCTCGCCATCGCCGGATTATTGTCCGTTCTTCACCCTTTTTATTGTTCCTTTGGTGACGGTTTACGCTCGTATGGCCTTATTGTAACTTGTCTCTCTCCTTCTCTCTATAAATTTTCTCCATCATGTTTCTCCTCTTTGTTCTTACATGATGTCTTCCCCACTTTTTTCCCCCCAACCTGGCTCCAAACTTCCTTTTTTAAGCGTGTGCATCGACTTTGTTGTTACTTTATCAGTATCGTCAACCAGTGTCTCAATTGGGAACGTTTCTTTTGCTCAAACGCGGCAAAGTAAAATCGTCGTGATGTTTCTTTCGTTGATCCTCTTTGGCTGGCCGCATTTTCCAGCGTTTTCTTCTTGTCCCTCGTTTTTTCTTCTTCTTTTAACACGTCTTAGAGGATTCACGAATGAATAAATATACCGTGGAAGATGTAGGATGGTTTAAAGAGTGTTTGAGGGATATGAAAGAAAGGAAAATATTGAGACGTTTTCAACGTGCTTTTTGATAGAGAAAAATTTTTACGCGTAGAGTTCTACGTATCTTTGATTGCGAATATAAAAATACTTGTTTGTATTGCGTCAAAGCTCGACAAAATTATATAAAAAGTTTATATAGAAATTTAAGTTTGCAAGAAACTTTAAACAATATTTTAACTTCTTTAACGAAAATATTCTTCGTGCAAAAGTGAGAAAAATAATTTTTCGAACAACTATAACAGCAAAATATAAATTTAATCAAAAACGAATATACTGTCTTGTTTAAAAAACATGAAGATGATTCTCTTTCAAAACTTTTTTTCACCTCTATATTCCTCTCTCATATTGCAAATGATGGATCTTGATTATTCTTTCAATTTACAGAATGATATATAGACAATATATAGACATTATACATAATTTTTCTTTCACTATGGAAACCTGACAATCTTGTTTCAATATTAAACGAACATTAAACGTCTAGAGATCACTTTTACGTTTGTTTCCTATCCTCCAAGTATCGATTGCCGCATATTTGTTTCCGGTTTCTGTATACTCGGTCGTCGTTCACGTTTGTGCCTTTTGAGCTTGTTTCGTATTACCTTTGCGAGAGAGCGATTTTTTGGTCTCTGTAAAGAGATACGAAGCGGATATGGAGCATCGTTTGAAGAGAAAATATAGGAGGAAGTTTGTGGTTTCGGTTTGAAATTTACATATGTATCGGTTATATAGACTTTGCCAAGTATTTTTTTTTCTTTTTTTTTTTCTAAAGTGTTCCCTTATATAAAAATTGTGAAAAGTTCGTAAAGATAATACGCGCTTAACCTGTGTTAATTATTTGCTATTGTATACCGTATTATATTCCTCTTCTTTGCATTTATAAAATATGAAATTTTAAAATGAAAACAATAATAACATGGGAAATTTTATAGGTAAACATATTTCATATTTTCACGCAGAAAAATAATTTCAGAATATTGCTAAAAATTCGTATAATTATAATTCCCTCAGCTTGTAATTTAATAAATTAAATTATACGTACGTGATGATTATTTAAAAAAAATGAATATTTAACAGCATGAAACGAAATTAATTTTTAAAACGTAATATCGTATTATCATTTATAAAATATTCAATGCGTACTACACTTGCCTCTTATGAATGATAGATGTAATAAAGAAGTAATCATCAATTGATCTTAACATAATACATTTAATGCAGATCATAATGATGGCTTGTACAGTAGCTAAACAGAATTATAAGCGCTCGAAGGGATAAAAAGAAGCAGAGATCGTTGGGTTGATGGTATTCACCCTCCCTTAGTTGTTTTCTTTTCATTGATTATTCATTACGCGTCTATTTTTCTCATCACTGCACACATTTCTTCCTTTACGTTTAATGCTTCCTACCTCCTCTTCTGCTTCTGCGTTAACATTTAATTTTTTCGCGGATTGGCTTTCATCATTTCATCCCCATCGTCTCGATATTTGCTATTTCCTCGAGTTTTTCCTTTTCGTTTATTCACATGATTCTTTGTTTTCTTCGATTCTTGTCTATCTTTGTTTAATTTTGTAAAAATTTACGATGGAAAAATAATCTCTTAAAAAATAATTTTCCCTTTATATTTATTATCGAACATTAGATTAAATAAGGGTCCACTTCTCAAATGATTGATTTTCTATATTGGAATTTCTAATTAAAAGAATGTCTAATGCTAAGAAAAACTTTATATATCTTTCATGTAACAATTAATATTAAAAAAATAAAGACGATTTTCCAAAATCTAAAATATTTACATTTCCCAAATCTGCAATAAATACAAAAAGGAACTAAAAAATTTAACCACTTTTATACTTTTAAACTTCATCGATTATCCGCACGAAAGAACTAAGAGGATAAAATAAGGATGGAAAAGGGGTGAAGCAGGCCTAATAGATCACGGCTTAGCGAATTGCCACGAGTGGATCGAGCGGAGGCGAAGTGAAAAAGTAACCCTGAAGAGAGAATGTATCCTGGTATGGAGAAAAGAATACACGAAATTGTGTAAGGGTTGAAAACGCAGGGGGAGTTGTGGCGAGCGATAAGTCGTGGAAAACGAACTAATCAAAGCATTAATCTCCTTTACGCGAGGAGGCACCAGCTAGCGCGTATATATGTAAATGAATCTAATTCCTATTCTCGTCGGTGGCTTCGGTTGGAGAATGGTGGTCGTAAAAATGTAAATCTTACTTTGAATAATATTTTCCGACTCCTCCTCTGCCCCCTCTGTGCGTGTCTTCGAGAACGATGGTCACGGGGTGGAGTAAGAAACTGGGTTTACTGTTCAACAATTTTTATTGTTGATATAATTTCAAAATTTGGTTGGCATGGTCGTGCGAAAGATGATATATTTATTTAACAAAGAATTGAAGGAAAAGGGATCTCAAGATATTTGCGATGATTGTAAGGATCACGAAATTGAAAATTAACGATAATAGTTGATGAAGAATGAGAGATTTATGGAATATTTTGTAGCGAAATTAGTAATTAAAATAAAAGAGATAAACATATAAGATAAATATTAGTAAAATGTTACAATCTCGACTATAATTTCTTTTATCAGAACTTTGAAACAGAAATTTCATAAAAAAAATTTCCACCGATGAAAATTTTTTCCACCAACCAAAAATCGAATGTTAATTAATTACGATAAAGGAGAGACAGAAATCGTTAGAAAAATCAGATTAATGGAAAGCGTTAATGACGAATGAGGCGGAAAAATACTTAATTCGGTTTTCTTTATTTAAGCGGTGTTCGTGCAGCTTAGCCATCCATGAAAACGGAAGCATCCGTCTTTTGTACTGAGCTTTTGATTGATCTACCAAAGCTCTTCCGTATTGTATCAAAGATTTCCGATAAATGGGTTGCCGTTAAAGCTCCACGTCTACCTCTTCTCGCATCCTTCCATCCGGTTACGAAATATCTCTTCCGGTGAACTTCGAATAGTTTCGTTTGAGGTAAAAGCTTCTTGTTCTCCATTTCTAATGCAATTTTTTTCCTCTACTGTTTTTTTTTCTTTTTAATGTTAAAATTCATTTTTCACAAGATGAAGAATTTATTAAGAGATAAAATATGTATATTAATGATATTGGAAATGGAGCTTCTCTTGGTATAATTAGGATAGATTAAGATGATAAGATGGATCAAAGAATAATGAATTTTTAATATATACGAGTATAATGGATATTTCAATACTGTAATTCATAATTCATAATAAGTAAGCTTTTTTTTTTAAAAATTTTTTCGATGAAAGTATTTATTGTACTTGCAAAGAAATAATTGTTGTATTTAATAATTAGATTAGGATGTAAATTTTGTGCACGATTTGAAAAGAATACACGATTGATCGTTTGAAAATTGTAAATTAATATACGCAGAATAAATTGAAATATTTCTTTGACAAATATTTACCGAATCTCTATTTACTAAATCTAAAATAAAAATTCCTCTTCTTCAAATTCTAGATAAATATTGACCCAAAAATATTATCAATTTGTCGCGTTATTATATTTGAAAAATTAATTCGAATTATTTTACTTTAAAATAAGAAATTCGACAATTATAGATACGCACACGAGAGCATTAACCAATCACTTCTCCAATCACGTACTTTATCTTGCGATGCTCTTGTTAAATTTGCGGCTACGAATCGAACCGAATTACACCGAGAAACGAACAGTAGAAGTATTCAACATAGCTAATACAACTGAAAGCCCGTATAGAAACGGGGTTACAAGCTTAGCAGAGGCTTTCGTGCGTTTAGTAACGGCGTAATCCTGCAACCGCGTGAATCGTTGATTTAATGTAATTTTAATGAATGCGAATTTGTAGGGATTCCTGTTCGCGGTGCTAGCGTACAACGCATACTAATAAACGATGAAATTCCTCTTGAAAATAAATTGCTACTACCTGGCTGGATAATATGGATATTCTCGAGGAACGTAGCGATTTTTCCAAATAATATTTTCCACGTATTTTCAAATAGAAAAAAAATTGGCTTGAATAAACTTGTTTAGTAGCGAAACAAATAATAATAAATCAATCGTGAACTTGATTTATAATTAAAAATGAATATTAAAGCCAATACCTGAACATTCTATTTCCTTTCTGAAAGTTCAAACAGCGATATTTACAATAACAATAACAATTAAACGAAATAATTAAACAATTCGTAAGAGTCTTGATGTTCGAGGTGCAAAATAAATATAGCTGTGAATTTCAGTAGCTGAAAAGATCGATTTTCCGCATTTCCAATCAGCGAATAAAATAAAATTTTACTCTCAAAGATGACAGAAAGAGAAACAGGGCGTGACTCGAATAAGAAGATTAGAAAGGAAGTTAATTACAATAATCGTCGATGGTTGATCAAGTTTGAAGAGGCAAAAGATGAAATGGGAGAGATTCGAGGAAAGATTTCGAATCAGAAGCGTTTGAAAGAAACATTTGCGGAGTACGTCTGCATAAATTATGCAAGATCGCCCAGGATGAAAGTAATTAAGAGGTCTGAAAAAGAAAATTTTCCGAGGGACATAATTATCTTGACCCAGTTTCCGGTTCCAACCTGCGATAAATAATGCAACTATCTTTCCCCGGTATGGTGGAGAAAAGGAGAACTTTCTTCCTGTCGTCACGTTGCTGCGCAACGATCGAACATCCGCAGCGATTCTTTTCCCCCAATATTTGAGAACATATTGCTGCGGAAACCGGTAATATTTGATTCTCACGATCAAGGAAATGTTGAAATTGAGCTATAATATTATTAATAACACAGTTATTCTTTTTTAAAAAGTAGCAGATTAATCGATCTATTTCAAATTGTAAAATTATATTGGTTGATACTTAATAATTTTTTAATAACCAATGCTTTCGATTTTTTCTATTCATTCGTTATTTCTTACATTTCTCAAATGCAGATTTCCAATTTTTATAAAATAAAAGAAATATTTATCAGATATCGTTGAAAATTATAAAGTATTTAGTATATTTGCTATATGAGCAAATTTTTGTCCAATCTGCATATTCTGTATGCAGAAGCGTTTCGCTTCATTTCCGGTTGGTGTTTAGTTTTAACTATGTTTCGTTATCGCTACGGCTGTTCTTTTATGCGAAACAGGTGTGGCCAGGTCCATTGGACCAAGTTCCGATACAAAAGTCAGAGGCGATTTCTCTGGAGCTCATTAGCCTCTTTGATCAGCTAATCTTGCTCTCGATAAAATTCTAGCCCCGTTTCAATCGAATCTTCTTTTTATTTTTAATTGATCTCACTTCTACTCTCCTTCTTATTCTAATCTGAAAACAAAACGTATGTATGAATCGTAATAGGTAAAAAGGAAATTGCTAAACACTGCTTATTTACCTCGCTGAATGATACCTTCATTAATACAAAAGTTTGTAACTCTGAAATTCACAATTTTACAAACGCGAAAACGATTCTACCGATTCCATTTCCAAATTCCACCAAACTCCAGTTCTATCGAATTTCTCGCATTTAATTCATAACGCCACTTGAACGCCCTCCAACCAACCTAATATTCACATAGAGACCGCCCAACTCGAATTCTAACATCTACTCCTCAAATCCCATTACACCAACTTCTACGCCACACCTAGATCGTCCCCACACCCCGATCCTCATCATCTTCCACGAGCTTCATTACGAGCAACATAAATACATTATCCGTGAATCCACATATCAGTCACGTTCCCTAATATCATTACCAATATATCCCCCTCCTCCTAAACAACTGCCAGTTCCAAATCCTCTCACACCAACGTGTAATTCGACGAAATTAATCGCGACGACAAATTTCACATTTACCCGCTTCAGGGTACGAGCGTGGATCACCTTTGTCGCGCGAGAAAGGACAGAATCATCGATCGGCCATTTCCAGCGCTCGTGGCCATTTCCATTCTGGCATCGATCTGGAAATTAGGCTAGTAAGTGACGTTTGCCCACATTTGTTCCGCGTGTGTAAGTTTATTTATGGGCTTCTTGGCTGGCCAACGGTCGTTAGAAACGTAATACATGCGCGCGTATCGAGAAACGTGCGGAAATTGCATCCGTGTCGCTTGGATATCCCGTTCGTTGAAATTAGTTTCGCGCGATCGCCGCCATTGTTCACGGTGGCGCTAGGTGGATATCCCACGTACGGATACCAATTACGTTGTACACGTTGAAATTTCGCGTGGGTGGTGCTGCGCGATTGAATTGAATTTGCACGGTTGGTCGAGAAAGTATCCAACTGAGCGGATATTTCGTACTTTGTTCCGGATATATCATTTTTCACTGCATTTCTGTTCCAAGAGAGTCGCAAAAAAGTCGTCTTTTCAGCACCTAAAATTGACGAATTCGTTAATGGCGAGTCTTTTTTTCTTCTCTCTTTAGAATTTAGAGAGATCTAGTTAGGAAAACAAGTATACGATTTTGTTTGTTTGTTTTATAATAATATAATATTGTGTTTTGTTAAACAGAATTATATTATTCAAAAGAAATAATATTTCATTATTCTCTGTGAACATAAAGTTTCCTTCAATTCATTTTTCTTATGAACTTATGAAAATGTGCCAATTTTCTATTGAACCTCCAATTATTGAAAATCACGCGAATCTTTTTAAAGAAGATAATAATTCCCTTTTATTTAATTTCATTTCAATCATTTATGTATTTAATACACTTAAATCGAGAAAACCAATTTTGTAATTAATCAAATTTGTAATTAATCCGATGAAGAAAATATCGAATGATGTAATATTAATTATTCTCGTTCTAACATTAAAGAACGCAATCATTTAAACAAATTATTCCATTTGTGAAAAGTTGAACACTAATTATTCTTGATAACCAATTAAATATTTTTCAGAAAATAATCCAATTTAAATATTCGTGAGACATCATATGATAAACATAAAGGGAAAAAGTGTACCTTCTAAGTCATCGAATTAATTCAATCACTGTTTCTACAGCATGAACTTCCATTCCACGCAAACAGTTCATTTGCATATTCCCGCATCCTTGGCCACATGATTACCAGAGCAGAAGCGGCAAAATATCGTGCGCAATGAATTACATCAAACACCAACCGTCATAGCAATCGTCAGTCACCAACAGGATCTCGACTTCATCCACGAGCATGCGTAGCACAACGAGAACTCACGATTTCTCTTTTTCCCTCTCTCTCTCTCTTTCTTCTTTTCCTTTCCACTCAAAGTTAATTGCGCTCTTTCAGTCAGAGGCGAGCGTCGATTGAAATTTAGCGAGGATTCACGCATTCAGACACGCAACGACAATCCTGTCGGACCGGTCGTTTACATATATTATGAGCTTTTTCACGCGTTCCTGACACGATTTTCACCAGACACAAAGCCAGCTCTCGCCACGTTGATAAAAGAAGCGTTGCTTGTCCTCCTCCTCTTCCTCCTCTCTCGCTTTCCCCTTCTCTCTCTCTCTTTTCGTTTTCTTTTTTCTTTTCTCCCTTTTTTCTTCTTCTTTCTTTTTTCCTCCCCTTCGCACGAGCAGCCCTTCAAGTCGAGTGCCGAGTCGAGTGAGCGAGCGAACGAAAGACAGAGAGATAAGAGGTAAACGTTTTCGGAATCTTGCAGCCCTTGTTCGCCGAGGTGCGAAGCCTTCTCTCATGGCTCCTTCAGAAAGAGCACTGGCTGACGGAAACATAAATTTCAGAGATCTTCCCTCCTCTTCTTTTTAGTTTTTCTTTTTTTCTCTTTTTCTTGTTTTCTTTTTTCTTCCTCTTCTTTTTTGTTCTCGTTTTTCGAAGATAGAATACTTTTGCAGCATTGTCGACTTTTCGTCGCGGACAGCGACGCATTGTCCGACACTGCAATCCGGAATCGAGGCTTGATTTACGGGCAGTTCGTGACGGTTCGGTTTCCACGGATTTTCCTATGGAGTGATATAACTCGAGATTTTTTTTTTTCCACCCTTTTGTTGCTCTTTCGATGGATTCCAGGATATCCCTGTGTTTCTTATTTCGTGGTGTAAGATAGAGAATAACAAGTGAAGAGTGGAAAAGTTAGTTTGTGAAGGATGGTTATTTTTTGAGAACTTTTTGAAAATGTGAGATGATTTATTCGATCGTGATTTTATTATGGATTTATTTTATAAACTATTGTAGATTTTGTAATATATGTACCTGAATCTATTTTTTTTT
>NW_006263447.1:716031-723385 GCF_000469605.1 Apis dorsata
CTTAATATTTTTAACGATGTAGTATCTTGATTAAATTAATAATAAAATATTGTANGTTTACTTCAAAAATTTCATTACACAGAAAACTGCAATTTTCATTCGAAAATATTACACTTTCCTTCCTTCTTAAAAACAATTTTACATTTTTGAAAAATCTTTAAAAGTTTTAATTATATTTTAACTTATTAGCAGTATACATCTCCTTCTCTCGTCCAGGAAATATCTCGTCCTGAAACGAAATTTTTATTGCACAATGTATTCATCATCGTCCGACATCGTTTAGAATAAGAAAGAGCCGAGGAAGATCCTCACCCCGTTTCCGCTTTAGTTACGTTATGATAAGCATCATTTCGTGAGGCGAGCTTACTCGAGAGATCTCGGAGAGGAGATCCGCCTCTTGTTCCGCTTCTCTTCGCTCGAAACGCCATGAAATAAAGCAGCGGCTGTTCATAATCACTGGGAGTGCGACAAAATGGCTGATGAACTTGAATGGAACAGGTGGTCGGCCGTCATCGTTCACTCCGCGTATTATTATGCATTTATAATGCCACAGGATTGCGCTATCCACTTTCTTTCTTTTCTTTTTTCTTTTTTTTTTTTTTCTTCAATTGCGAGGTTACGATATTTTATCGCGTATATCCTTCTCAAAGTGGTGTGCTTTCAAATGCAATGGGAATTTAAGATTGTGAGAATAAAAGATTCTCTTTATGCGAATAGAAGGTTTTAGTATTCAGGTTATTTATTTTATTGTTATGACGTATTTATCTTTGATGTATGCAGAGTTAAATTATTAGATTGAACTCCTAATGAGGAGAAAAAAGTATTGAAATAAATTATTTTTATTGTTTCGAAATATAGAAACGAAGATTTTATTTTTTCAATTTATTTATAAATATAGTTTCTTTTCTTTTTTTGATAATTTGATAATTGTTATTAAATATTGAACAAGTTATTGTTTAATGATCGTGAAGAAATCTATTTAATCAGAATTTTATTAACCAATGTATGTTCTAATAAATATCGTAGATTTTTATACGTTTCTTTATTTTTCTGTTCATAATATATGTATAAATTTTCAGCAATTCAACTTCCAACATGAATTCTATAACGAAAAGGTGTTTGTGAGTATATATATTTTTCACTTAGAGAATTTTTGCGATTAACAAAATCGTTAAAGCAACCTTGTCGAAACTTCAGCTTTTTCGTTTCCTTTTTTTCTGCAAAACTTTTGTGGTTCACCGTAAAAAGTGTTTGTTTGAATTTCGCGACTAGGTTTTGGTTAACCAGATACTAAAACGACGACTAAAACTGAGTGTACTGCTTTATACACTGTTTCCCGTTGAGTAAAGAAAAAGAAAAATGAATAAAAAAGAAGTAAGAATATTAACCAGAAAAGTAAACTTATTAACGAAGAACTTTGCAGAACTTCATTATTCTTCGAGGATATTATAATTTTTTCTCTTTTTTAACAGTTTATAATTTCTCCTTCCTTCGTCGTGAATTTCAAGGGATCGTGAATATTTTTATACATCTCCGGAATGAACGAGCATTTATTTATTTAACTTTTTGATTTTCTTATGCTAATTTCCATTATCTTATCACATTTATTCCCTTCATCACTCTCATGTTTTATTTAAGCATTTTTATATACGCTTCTTTTTTTTTTTGTATTTCATTATATAAGAATTTTGTCGAGCACAATATTCAATCTTGTTCCTCGTTTTTCCCCTTTCGAAACATTATAGAAAATTAAGTCATAGACATGCAAATTGATTTGTTCAATTTAACTGATCAATTCATCGACTCCAACGAGTTGAACATGCAAACGAGAATGAAGCAATGCCACCAGAGCGTCACACCGAAGCAAAGGAAACGACTGACAAACGTTTCGTTTCGAAATTTCCACCAATCACATTACATTCTTTCTATTCGTATTCTTCAATCGCTATTTTCTTCTCTCGCTATTTGATAAATTTCTAAGAGGAAAAAGTCAAACGAAAAACAGATTCTTTCATTCTCTTTCCTTTCTCTTTCTTAAACTCTTCTAAATATAAAAAGAAATCGTGTTTGATAATAATTTAATTACATTACATCCTTCACATTCGATTTATCTATGCATTTTGACTTTTAATCCAGAAATAAATATACAAATAGATCCTTTTCTTAAATTCAGTAAATACAAACATGTCTCTTGAGACACATATCAATTAACTTGTTAAACTTATTAAAATAAAGAGTATCCCAAATGAACGATCAAAATCGATCTTCAATCAATTTTCCTCGAGTATCGATAAAATCAAAATTCTTCTCATCAGAAAGCAAAACATCGAAATTTTGCACACTCTCTTTCTCTCTCTTTCTCTTCTCTTCCTCATTCCCGAGAAGCAATTTAATCTTTTCCTAGACAAATTATGAGAAAGAGGAATCGCGATCGTGTCGCGACACCGATCTGCCTTCCTCGCCTCTCGACGAAGAGAGGGTGAGATCTGGCCGAAAAAACCGGGGGTTGTGCCGGGGAGATGGCGGCCTTCGAATAAAAAATTCGAAATTTATGCTCCTTCTGTGTTGAATACTGACGAGACGCCCGGCGGGGGGATAGATAAAATGGGGGTGAGTTAAAGGTGGAAAGATTCGCGTCATATTTTTCGGGGTGAATCGTGGGACCGGGTCTACATTTAGCGTCGAACCCAAACCCAACCCCATCCACGATTTTTCTTCGAAAGAGTTCTCGCCAACGGGCTGGAAGATTAGGGACGAAGTTGGAAAAGATTGTGAATGGTTGAGCACATTTTTGCTGAGATTTTTCTTTTTTTCTTCTCTTCTTTTTCCTTTTTATTTATTAAATAGATTTTTTCGGCGAGAAAAATTCGGTGCGAGATTGAAATTTTGATGAAGGTTTGGCGAGTTGAGGAAGAGGTTTACAAAATTCGCATTTTTTGATAAATCTTATACTCGTTTCCTCAAAGTTTAGATTATTTTTTGGTGGATAGATTTATTTATTAGAATATAGTAGATATAAAAAAGTTTAATCGATATTTTTTAGTTAGATATCTTCTGATTTCTTTTTATCGATTCATCAGAGAAGAAAAATTTTCTATCATATAAGTATTTGTAATTCCAGCTATTAACAAGAAATCTGTAATCGATATCAAGCAACCCGCATAAGGGGTTGGTAATGGCGTTGATACAACAAAGATTAATTCGACTATAGTTGCATGGATGGAACGAGGGTTGAACATGTTCCCACATATCTCGACCTGACAACATTTACCTGACAGATAATCGGCATAAAAATAAAATAAAAAAGTAGGCGAACGAAATCCAGAGAGAGAGATATCGAAAAAGTTTCGTCATAGGGTGATTTCGTGTCGTGTCACGTGCAACGAATATTCCTGTTCGTTTTCTTTCCTCTCAACTTGTTTCACCATGCAATGCGTAACTTGCTCGATTCATCGTTTCTCGTACTTATTTATTCAATGTTTCAAAGATTTCATTTTTCCAATTCTTCTTTTCTTTCAGACGTTATATTTATGAATGGTTTCATGCTGTTATTTTATGTTATTGATTGAATATATATGGGGTAGTTTTTTGAATATAAAATGTGTAAATAATGATTACTCGATGAGTTTAATATTATATGAATAAAAGATGTATTTCTCTTTAATTTTTTTATGCTTAAATGAAACAAATTTAAAAATATTTCAGATTTATTCAATAATTAAATTCTGAAATTGGGTTATTTTATTTCCAAATTAAAATGTTATAAAATATTATAACAATGTTAATTGTATTCATCTTTTAAAAGCCATTAAAAAATTCTTTGTGGCAAGGATTAATAAAAAATAAACAGATGTACAATTACTATTTAATTAAAGGATGCTTCTTATCTGCATATTATATGTGTAAATATATACAGAAATCACTAGCGAATTCTACAAAAGATTTTACCAAAGAAAATTTTGTTTCAAAATTGCTATGACCTTAATTACCACTGCACAAGGGAAGAAGAATATGAAAATATGAAAAAAATCATGCGAATGGATTAAGTATTTAAAAGGATAAAAGGATTAAAGAAAAGAAAGAAGTAATGAAATACCAAATTACGAAATTACAATCATAATCCCTTGAATATTTAATTGCAAATAATAAGTAAATTATAAAAATTCTTATATCTTAAATATCTTAAAAATAAAAATCAAAAAATTCAATGGAAAATTTAAAAAAAAAACTCAGATTTCAACTCTTAAAACGTATTACTATTCTATTCATAAAAGCTTCGAGAAACTCGAAAACGTTATACAAATGTATAAATAAAAATTTTATCTTTATCTATATTTGCCTCGTTCATATAAAAAAGAAACGCATTATTTCTCCATAAATATTTAAAAAAGAGAAAAAGTAACGAAAATCAAAATTCCAATCAAAGAATCTCAAATCATTCCTCTAGCCCTTTTCCCAGACATCATTCAAAATTGATTACCAAAAGAAAGGGGAGAATCAAGCCATCCCTTCAACTGTTTCCCAAACATTTTCAAACAGATCACAAAGATACCCATCGATTTCCCATCGAACATCTCGCTGGAAAATTAGAATCGAGGAATATTCCCAGAAATCAAGATCGACAAACGAACAATATCTGTTGGATTCAATTTACCAATCGCGATTCGGGGGTGGTAGAGTAGATATTCACAAAACTTTAGATTATGTGGATCATCGGATACAGGCTATTCCCGTAAAGGAACGAAATCACGCGGAGGGGTAACTATGAAAATTCAAACTACGTCAGCGTAATAGACGACAGAGTTCGCCCCGCAGAATTACGCCTCATGAACAGAGGGGGATGAGGATGGGTGCGGGTGGAGGAGGGACAGAGTCTGCAAACAGTGGCGCAAACAGTGTGTACGGGATCTTATAATCCGTTCGTCTTTTTACTTTACAATCTCTGACACACGTGTGCATCTATTCTGTGAAACTGGTACAACTGGTACTTTGGAAAAGGGGGATGAAAAATTTAAGAGTGGCTGGAAGTTGTAAAGCGTAGAAAGAATGAGACTCGGATCGAGTAAAGTCCTTGTTTATGGAATCTAAGTTAGTTATTGTTGGTGGATTTGCAATGAGAATAAGTTTAGAGATGAAGGAAAAGTTGGAAGATTCACTTCTATAATTTAACTTGATGTTTTTTTTTCTTTGTATCTTTTTTATTTTACATATATATATATATTTTTTAATTCCTGTGCGTATTCCTTATGAATTTATTAAGCAATGTAATTGAACGTAGTCTAAAAACCGAGTTAAGAAATATTTAGGTATATTAATGTAATATAAATTAAATAAATATGTGTAAAGTAATATACAGATGATAAGTTATGAATTAACGTTTGATTTTTAGTAAAACTTGTATAACTTGAAATACTTGTAAAAGAAGTATGAAGGAATATTTTTTTAAAATATAGATGAAAGAGATATAAAGTGAAGATGAATATTTTTTATAAATTTTTATTCCAAAAGTAGAGAAAATGTTACACATTTCTGACGTTTCAACATAAATTTGAGACCTCCGTAACATAAAATTAAAATCTTATTCATCTGATGTCAGAATTTATTATAGAGTATATTCTACGTGTCTGCTTTTCATTTTAAGACAAGTTTAAGATTATTTTATAATTACGTACTGTATAATACATTATTATAAATTAAAAATTATATGAAATTTTATTTGAAACATTATTAGAAAAAAAAATAAAAATATCTATATATTTTCAAAAATAAAAAATGAAAGTAAACACAATATCTTCAATATTGTTTTTAATATTTTTAAAACAAATGTAATGGTAATTTGTTTATCTAATAATTCCTAATTTTACAATATATATCTACACTAGATATCTATTTGCGTGAATCGAAAGCTACTTGATTAAAATCCCGCGTCAAAAGATGTTTCTTAATAAGGAAAACGACCCAGGTAAAAGCGAACAAATTGAGATATAACTACAAATTATATTTTTCACGTATTTCACAATATCAAAGTACGTTTTTACTTAAAATTCTTTCCTTTTAAGAAATTCTTGCGATATTAACGATTCTAACGAGCTTGCGATATTTTCCCTAAGAGTATTTTAAAATGGACCACTTTCTACCCCTTTCAACAACCAACTTCATTAATCCGCTATTTACAACTTAAAATTTTTCCATAACGTAAACCAAAATATCATAGATCTCATTAACAAATTTTCAATCGTACAAATATAACAATACTTCTAAAAATATTTAAAAATACGAATTATAATTTCACCTGAACGAATTAGAGAACTTTTATGCGACTGGAATACATTTAATATACAAAAGATATTGTGCCAAATTACGTGCTCTACGCAAACTTTATATCGCGATTAAAATTATATTATATCTTAGAGCCTTACACTTTTGACTCTGCATTTCTAAAAAAAATCTTTAATCCAACGAGGAGCATCGAATAGCGTGTCAAGTACAATTTAATACCAGCCGCGTTTCATCTCGCGATGAAACACAGATCACGAGCGTGTGCCGACTTTTTCCGCCGTTGAACCGTTCAGAGCCGCGCAAACAATGCACCGCTCGATCACCGCGATTCGACTCGACGTTTTTTCATTCTGGTTCAGTCCCTCCCCTCTTCGTTTCTTCTTTCTTTTACCATCCGATGTCTCTCTTCTCCCTCCCTTTCCATCTTGCGCCAACCGTGCACGCGTGTTTTCGAATACGCGTCTATTCGTAATTTCGTCGATACTCGGAGAATTCAGCGAACGTTCGCGGAAACGAAGCGGAAGCTCGATCCTCTGGGAGCGTAAGAAGCGTAATCGACCTAGTTATCGTGCACCACGGTTCGATCCTCGAAGAGCTGATGCGGAGAGAGAAGTGCTATTTTTTTTTCGTGGTTTTGTTGTGCAAGAGGAACAGCCGGAGCTAACGAGGCTCGAGAATTAGTTTTTGTTCCTTTTTTTCTTTTTTTTTGGAGAGGAAAGAGGAAAGATTTTTTTTCTATCGTGATTTTTAAGATTGAATATTATATAAGGATGTACGATAATTCTAATACAGTATATATTTTAGTAGTAATATTTGTTGTAATTGATTTATAATTTTCTTCTTTTTGATCGTTTGCATAATTAAGGAATATTGCAAAGAGAATGAGAATTTTGTATGAGAATTTCAATATAGATTATTTATTCGTTTTAATATTTTTATTTATAGAGATCAAATATTATTGAAAGATGTTAAACTGCATTGCCCTTCTGTGGAATTTATTTTTGTGCAAAATGAAATAACGAAATTCATGAAATATAATATATATATATATATATATATATATATATATATATAT
>NW_006263447.1:723599-725500 GCF_000469605.1 Apis dorsata
TAGCATATGTATTTTATTATAAAATTTCTAATATCTCCTTTTCTCTTTCCCTAAAATTTATATTTCCCTATTATCTGTTAACAGAATGAAGCTGAATTGTAAATTTTATTGTAAAAAAAAAAAAAAATTGGGAAATTGTAATTAACCAAATTCGTTGATTACCTTACTTTTTTAGAATCGATAATGAATACAAGGATAGTACGAAGAAACATTAACGTAGAAATGAATTGTAGATGTTAATGGTTTACTTCTTTTTTAATGTAAAATATCGATTTATAGCGATTGGATTTTACAGAAAAGACAAAATAAGTTATAAATTGATTACATTGCAGATTCGTCCACTATAAATTATTTATGTGAATATGAACAATCCAAATTATAAAAGGGATAATAGGATTAAAAATACTCACACGTGTTGTTTAATAAAGGAACAACAGTCCCTTTCATAAATAACCTTATTAAAAATAGACGACTTATTACAACGTAATCCTATTATTAAAAAAAAAAAACCAGGTCACGCAATTAGCTTCATTCATTTAATAATCTCACATGTAAAATAAAAAGAAATAACTTGAATTCGAATTGTTCAAACAAGATAAAAAAAAATGCGTTAAAAATAAAAAAATAAGTCTGGTAGATTTCCTATTATTCTTCAAATTAAATAATTACATCTAATTTTTAATACTATTATTCAAAAACCATATAGTACAGATTACATATTTCAACCCTCAAACAATTCAACCCCTTATCACAACGATATAATAATACACCAACTAAATTACGACAATGATAATAAATTAAACGTGACAATAAATTATAAATAGATTGTGCACAGACTTGTCCAATACATATATCACACGCATCTCGTTATCGAGAAGAATATCGAATGGACCATCGATATTTTTTCCCCTCGGCGCACAACGAGCCCCCGAAAATGATGAATCGCGAATAATTATCTCGCAGCCGTTTATCGATAATTGGTCGAGATTTAATACCAAGTGGCTGGCTTTTTCGACATTTCCGGGATCCGATTCCCACTAGTTGGGGGCGGGAGTAGTAACTCTTCGTTTCTCCATCGGCAATCAATCGACTCGACGAAACAGGGGCGAGAAAACGCGAGTCTCTCTGATATTTCTCGATAATTTGTCCCATTCCTCCTCTCCACTCCACTTTTCCAGCTCTATGCTTCCTCTTTCTCTTTCTCTCTCTCTCTCTCTTTATTTTCTCTCTTTTTCCTCTTTCACTTCTTAGCTTGTTCGTCGAAATCACCACGGAATTTTCTCGTTGCATCGATTCGCTCGACCAATCGTTTCCCATCCTCGCTCCCTTCTTCCTCTCTCGTTTTATTTTCTTCTATTTTCTTTTTTCTCTCCTCCACCGCGGTTGCTTTTTTTTTTTTTTTGCGTAGCTCCACCCGCAGCTTCGAAAACGACACCGCACGCCGCGAGCATAAATCGATGGGGACAGAATTCATCGACTGCCTCCGGCCGGCGCCCTTCGGTAATTTGTTGAGAGACCCACCGTGCGCATCGTGGTTCGTGGTTGTCGTGTGCGTGTGCGCGGGTGTAGGTCGGTAGATTTGTGTGCGGTTCGATACGTGCAAGGGAAATTTCTGTCGGGGATAAATGTGGAGAGAGAGAGAAAGAGAGAGGGAGAGAGGGAGAGAGGGAGTGCTGGGGGAGAGGTTCTTCAGGTTGACACGTGGACAACGGTTACGCGTAAATTATGATTGATCGTGGGAAGATGAAGTATGAATAATTTGTTGCTTTTATGCTCGCTTGCCGATTTCCTTCTTCTTTTTTTTACTTCGGAATGGATTGCGAATTTTTTTCCCTTTAGAATCTTAGATATTCGAGAAAATTTAATTTAAAGAGGAATTTAATTTTTTTCTTTTTTTTTTT
>NW_006263447.1:725696-728706 GCF_000469605.1 Apis dorsata
TAGGGAGAAAATGATTAAAAAGAATTTCCAAACTCACTTAATCACTTATATTTCTCGTCTCTAGCATCCCAATGCGGTCAAAATCACTGATCGAGAAACATCGTACCGTTTTCACGTTCCTCCTCCACATGTCCGTATATTTTTTAAAATATTCGCGATTCGAGATAGCTTGACGTACAACGCTGGATTTACGGCATAACCCAAAATGCAGAAGAACGAAAAATAAAAATAAAAGAAAAAAAAATGCAAAACGAAATCGGTAAAAGTAACGTACCAAAGTCGCGTTTCGTATAAGTTACAACCGGTTTCGATCGCTCTATGGAATTGCATGGATAACGCTCGTATAACACCGGCTGACACTCTCTCGCGCGATAGCACGTTGTAACCGTCGAAATTTCAGAGCACATAATTTAATTAGGGAAGATAACGAGACGAGGTGGAGTAAGTCGGTACGATTCCGTTCACGTATACGTGGTGTACGCGTGATTCCAACCGCGTCATGCTCACCTGGATCCATTAACGATATTCATATCATTCAAAGGGCGAACCGTTATCGGAGAGGTTCGTTTAAATCGCCATATCGAGCCCAAGAATTACGGGTATCCCGTGTATTATCAGACGGCCGTGTCTGAATGGCCGCGCGCCGTGAAACCTAATGAACTCCTACGAAATTCTCTCTCTCTCTCTCTCTCTCTCTCTTTCTCTTTGCATATCTACGTAAATCTACGTATCTACATATTCTGAGACGATAGTTTGAATTGTGTAGTTCTGCGGCGTGAATTTTGTCGATGAAACACGAGAATCCTGTGAGTGGTTGTGATGAAGTTTTTGATTAATAACCCACTCGAATTTTTGATTTTTTAATTCCTGGAAAAGAGTTTTTATTAATAACAGGAATACTTTTTGAAAAAATGTATAGATATATTCCTCCTTATTTTTTCTGAATAGTTTAAATTGTATATAATTCTACATGATGAATTTTGGAACGTTTTTTTTTTTAAATTAAAATTTTAAAATTAAAAGAGAAATAAGTTTTTGCTCTTTTCGTTATCTTCTTTATTGGGAAAATTATCCCCGTTTTTGTGAATGTGAGGGGGTTGAAGTCGCACGTGCCTGCAGTGCAGACGTGAAAGAACGTGCACGCATGCGCCACCGGAAGGCATTTGCTTCGTTCACGTTGGTCTCCTGTCTTTGCATTAGATTCCATGCATGGTCGCATTCTGGTTGCTCGAAAAGAAGATGCAATCGAGTGGATCCATATATTTGGATAAAATCGACCGAGATTCGAATGTTGCGGCATCTTTTAACCCTTTGCCGTTGTAAGCATTGTGATCGTATTATTGGGAATTGAGTTTATCTTCGTTTTTTTTTGAGAAATTTTTATTAATGGATTTCTTTTCATCATATTAATTATTAATCTTTCTCTAGTATTTTTTTGATTTAATAATAATGATATTTTTTGACTAACAGCTAATTGAAGATTGATCTGGATGCAAACGACAATTTTCTTATTAACATTTAAGAAAAATAAATGTTTCATTATTTCCTTTTTCCTTTAATTTTTTTTTATATGAATGAAAAATTTGTTGATAGATGACATTTCAATCACATACAATATAATCGTATTTCTTTCAAATCAATTTTCTTTTATGGAAGGACAGCGAATTATTATTTTTAGAAATTGTACGATCAAACGAGTGAGGTGAGTTCCAATGAATTTCTGAAACTTTTCTTCCAGAGTTTACACAGACCACGCCACGAAACTTTCTGGAATTCTATGCATGCAACATTCTCCTTTTTCAATAAATTGGAAAACAGTCTTGGCACAGATACCAATCCGTTTGATGTACAAAGAGAAATACAAAGATTCGATTTCGTAAGAAAAAGAATCTTCTAAAGGAGATAAAATTTGCGTGAAATTGCAGTTATATATTTTTTTGTAAAATCCTAATTTAAAATCTTGTCAAATTATTAGATATATAAATTGGTTTAATTTATAATTTATATTTTATTCCGAACAAATTCGACAACCCTCTCTTTTGATCCATCGACCCTTATTTTCCTATCCACTGTATCTCGCTAAATACGTGAAAGAGAGAGACAGAGAGAGAAAATGTGGTTTAAGAGTGGAGAATGTGTTCTATTGTGTTCCAACAATAGCCAGGAATGTTTCGTGGTTTCTTTTTTGGTTCTCCGCTTCTCGAATAGTAAATGTTGGAATTCATTTCGATTCGATATAGATATATACTTAAAGGCAAGGGTCGGCCGAGAAGGGGTGAACTTGCCAACTAACGTGGATAATCTGAATTTATACAATTGCAATGGTTACATGCAATTGTATAAATGAGAAAGAGGAAGAATATTTAATGAGAAAATTTTCAATTGTAATTTGGATGCTTGGAATATGTTAAACTTTTGTTAAAATAGAGGAATGTTATATAATTAATATACAAATAGAAATTTTGAAGTGTATTAGCAATTTGAGATGAGGATTATTTTTAAATTCTTTCATATTTATATAATTCAGTATCTCCTTACTTTGAATAAGAATTAGAATTAACATAATTCATATTAAATATATCTTGAAATAAATGAAAAATATTTTAAGAATCGTTCGACCAATTTTCATTTTCAAAATTTTGATCTTTCAATCTAATTTATTCTTAAATATTTCCAAAATCCAAAAGATAAAATTGTCCACAAACGTATTCCAACAACTCTTACTCTTCCAGGAACGAAGGAGAGAGAGATATCCCTGTATAAACGATTTGCATTAAACGAGAAACGTATCCAAGGCAATGCGAATCACCGCTTTCGAATCTCCATGGAGGTCAGATTTGCTCCCAGTTGCAAAGATCGTTCCTTCCACGAGGAACATTTCAGTGGCGCATATATTTGAATTCGACAGCGATAATATCGCGTTTTAATTTCTATCGGGAATCGTGCACAACAGCAACAGCGTTTTTTTTTTTTTTTTTGCTCGGCCATTTCCATCCCCAGATCTGAAACC
>NW_006263447.1:728874-730349 GCF_000469605.1 Apis dorsata
ATCCTCGAATAAGGGTAGCTCTGTGTTTTAAAACTGCTCATACGCTCTCGCTATAATCCTTCGATTCGAGCTTTTGAATTAGCTATGCTGCTCCTCCGCGAATCTATTCCCTTTTTCGTACACATAGTTATCTATGCATATAAAGTTTGGGATCATTCGAATGAATGTGAAAGGAAAATATAGAATTTTTGAGTATCTTGAGTATATGAGTATATGAAAAATTATTTGGTAATTCTGATTCTATTTTGTTATATAATAATGATATTTTATTAAGAAATTATTAAGAAATGAAAATTGAACTGTTCGAATTTTGTAACTTGTGCTTTTAATTATGGCACCACGATATATTTTTAAATATAATTTTACGTTATAATTATACACAAGTGAGATTTAAATTTAAGCTCATATATTGTCTTAAAATATCATTGATTTTATAAAATATAAAAAATATAGCTAATCTTACGAAGAGTACGTGTAGACATCGAAGGAGCAACAAGTCTAAAATATTATAAATTATACAAAATATATAGTAGGGTAAAGTCTCTCTGAAGGAGCTATCTTAAACAAAATAAATTATTTATGAATCAAACTTTCAAAATTCTTTGAAAATCCGACTGGAAACGATTTATTTCTATTCCATCGTCGAAGCAGTCTTCAACAAAAAGTTTTAAGATTAAAACAAAGGCAAAGGGATGAAAACTTTTGGTCCGCAACTTTTGGATTACCGAATTCGAGCTTTGATCCGATTTACAAAGAATGTCCCTTAACGCTGTAATTAACTTCCGGCGCCATGGAATACTTTCCCCGCAAACAAGTCACGTTTCAAGACTCGTGCATCGCATTCAAATTCAACCATGGCCGCATATAAGTGGCTCTGCGCCCTGAAATACGAGATCGGGTTGGCGTCAGTGCGGAGAATAAAAAATTACCTCGCTGACTTAGTCAACGCACATTTTTTTCAAATAATATATATATGCACAATTAGATATTCCCCAGGCAGCATTTATAATTTATGGACACATTTGTTTGTAAAATATTGTTGTTGTTGTTCTTGAATATACAGAACATCTGTAAAGAAATAATATATTTTAATGAACTTTGTAGATATAATTTTATTTGCTATTTCTTAATTGCTGCACTTGTTTTTTGATTGAACGTTAAATATTTCGCGAATGAAGATTCGTAAATTCGAATCATTATTCAACGGACTGATAATCATAACGATGCAATCGAATTTATCTTCCTTAAAATAATATTTGTCTCGTGTTTAGTATAGTAATACACGATGACAAATTGAAATTATTATAACGTGCTTAAATTAATCACAATACATTAAACGTAGAATTAAATGGACAATATCTCTCAAAGGATAAATAGATTTAAATCTTCTGCCATATACAGACTTTTCCATAGCATTACGCATACTCGACACTTTTTCAAGAGTCAACATTTAAAAAAAAAAAAAAAAAAAAAAA
>NW_006263447.1:730572-734918 GCF_000469605.1 Apis dorsata
TGAAAAATCACTCTCCTCCAGATAAGGGTGTTTTTTTTTCGCACGGATTTTCGTGCTTCGGATGGATCGATCGATTCAAAAGCACGCACGGAATGATGGACGAGCATCGGTCGGCCAACGTCAGTTAAACAGGCGTGACAATAGCCACTGGTCCCCTGTCATCGTGCGTTATTACGCATAAAGGTGACACGCATTCAGGGCCCTATCGAGAAAAGAATTCGTTGGGACGGCCCACCATCGCGCTCACCCTCCGTTCCCTCGTGCCATTATTAAATTATAAACGCGTTTCGACCTATCGCCGTTCCATCTATGCCCGGAACCGATGGCCTCGCTTCCGTCACCCCCTCCGAATTATCGAATAGAATAGAAATCTCGACGGGGGAAGGCTTCCTGCGGACGTCGAAGCGAGATGGATCTTTTCTACCTCGCTTTAAACTCGTTTTCACCGGTGTATTGTGGTATTTTTGAAATGGTAACGATGAACGAGTGACGCGTGTTGATTGTGAAGAATTCGAGGGGTGGGTGCGTGAAAGAATTTTTACATTCTACTTTACCGTGTTTTGTGATATATTCGAGATATTTTTACGAAATCGAGGAGAGATTTTTCAAAATTGATCTGTTTAATTTAAGTAAGAAGTTAGATCTAGGATTAAGATTAGTGATTTATTCTATCTATAATTTCTTGAAATTATAAAAATCTTTAAATTTCCGCATCAAAGAAACACGTAAAAAAAACTGTCAAATTGTTAGTTCATAATTTGAGATCTCACTCGATAAGAATTTGAATTTCGCATCATTTCTTCAACAAATACATGAATATATTTCTTAACATTTCATTTGGATTGTCCTTCGTTTCGACATTTAAAGATGGAATTCGATTATCTCCAACCGTATAAAAACTCAATCTATCCCACTTTCCCATCCTCTTTCGTTCCTCCCACATATTTAATCAACTTTATCCAACTTTATCCAAAAATAAGACAACGAAAGGATAACAATCAACCGCGAACCATCCAGTATTTCGATCAACGATCTAATCACGCGTTAAACGACGAATGAGATCTCCCTCGGGAAGATCGAAACTATTCCTATACCAATTCCAAGGCCTGTTGATTGAATATACCGAGCGGAATCGTTGTTCCCTTGATTTATTGGCCGCTTTAAGGGCGACCGTGGAACCGATTACGTGGCTATTTCGGTTGTGGAAGGAAGGGGAAAGAAACGGGGCGCAGGTGAGAAGCGATTGAAAAAGAGGGAGGAAGAGGGTTGCGGGCGTTGGAAGAGGATAGACGATGGCCACGATCGATGGAATCGTTTGAGAGGCGAATTATTTGCCCGGTGCATCGTGCCACCGAGCCTCACGGTCCTTTGACCGAGGCAAAGTGAGGTTCCGGAGACTATCGATGTCAGGATATAAAGTGACGCCGTTCCTCTTCGATCCTCCCTCCACCGATATTTGGATAACGAATCGGGCTTAAAATTTCATTTATCGTTAAGAATCTTTGTTATGCGTATCTTTGAACCGTTTAAAAAACTTTTCGAATGAATACCCGTGTATTGTTTAACAATATTTCGAGCAAAATGATTTCTTTCATAATTATACACAATTATACTGCATTGGTATTTCGTTATTTATTTTAGAAACAGTATTTTAAATTTATATTCATTGTTTTAATTGCAAAGAATCATTTATTATTGATCCTGTACATATTATTTTTATTAGAAAATTTTCTGAATGGTAAATCATAGGAATTAATAACAATAAGTTTTCTAATTGAATAACTATGTAAATAATCTGTAATAAATAAGCCAATATTTACATTTCTCCATATTCATCCCTTTATTTACATCCCTTCAAAAATTGATGGCCATCAACAGCAACCCCAAATCGCGACGATTATGCGAAATTACATGGGGAAAGAGGGCTCTCGTCTACAACGTCATCCATAAACTTCTATCTTACATGATTAATTAAGCGACGGCCAAGCGTGATTGAACAAGTGCTCGGGGTCAGGCCAGGTTAAGGGTAGTAAGGGGAGACATTATGGAACCGTTACAGCTCCCGGCATGAGGCAACAATGGAACGCTTCAACGGGGGCGAGATGAAATTATTTGGTCGATGCGCAATTATTGAGAGCTGCTTTGTAACGCATGCTTGTATCCCGCAGGCGTTGCACCCAAGTGCGACCATCATCGGACCAGGAATATTGTTCCGGGTAAATTGCTCTGCGTTGCGACGTCTAAATTCGATCCTATGTCTAAATAAGACAAATTGATTCGTTTTTAATCAAATCTTACGCGAGAATGGTTTATATCTTCTTTTCCTCAGTTTATACATCGGTGGATGAATATTTATAATTGTGGATGTGTATTCCTTCCTTTCATTTCCTCTGCTTTGTTATGCCGAGTTTTAATTAATGATTGATTAGATTTACTTGCGATGGAAACGTTAATTAAAATGATCGTTCTTTGATATAATGGGGGGAAGGGAAGGGGGGGAATATTGAATTAATTGAATATTGAATTAATGGAAGGATGGGATTGATCATGAATTTGACGATGAAAAAGATTTTTGGGATATGTTATTAAGGTTTGAATCAAATATATTGGGAAGAATTTAGGAATTTTGAATTAATAATATGTAATATACGTATCTAATAATTTGTAATCAAAATTGAATAATTTTCAATTCAATTTTAAATAAAAAATCTATCGAAATTCAAGTTAGGAATGTGTAATAGTTTCAAATTCATCCTAACACAAAGATAAAAAATTGGAATCAAACAGTCTTGAATTTGTCACTCCATTTTCAATCTAGGAAACTAATTAAGTTTTTAAATTGTAATTTTTTATACTTAAGAAAAAAACGGAACAGTGTTTCGAAATCATTAATCATTCAGAAGTGAGAAAATGAACGAGATATATTTTTGTCGTCGATATTTGACTAATCGATATTTGATTGAATTTTTCATTAACGAATTATCGATGCTTTTTTAATTACTCTATTCAAAAGATATTGGCAATATTGTTAAACATTTATAACGAATTTTATTTTATAACATTTATCATCTCGTTCAGATCCATTATACGTTTGTCTATACATTAAATTGTTAACATAAAAATTATCCATTATGTTTTTGGAGAACGATATTACAATAGTTTTTTAATTCATTTTTATTTTGTATCTTTTTTTTATTTTTAATTGGTAGTGAAAAAAAAATATATCAAAATTGTTTTTCGGAAAAAAAGATATTTTTATGGTAAATATTATTACACGATCCCGTTTTTTTATTAAATTTATAAAATTGGAATTAAAAACTTTTCAACAAAATTTACTCGATTCGTTCTTTATCTCACCGTCAGTTTGTACAAATTTTTTTAATAAAAAATATCTGAAAAATAAAAGATTTTATTAGCAATAAATAAAATAATGGTGAAACTTATATTTTCATACGATCTTTTACGAATTGTTCTAAAGTGATAGTAAAATAGGATAACGCGTGACTGGTTGAAGAGGTATCAATACTAAAGCCCTGCTATCGTTTAATGCTCGAATTTACGATTCCCTTTATATATCCCTTTCATCGTTTATACTATTGTCGGAGGAACCTGTGCTGTATCTCAGATCTGCAAGCCAGATTTGTTATAATAAAATTATAATTTGAATTTTTATTCATTACTTGTATTTTGAAACTTTTATTATCTATCTATAATAGAAATCTGTTTGTATTCAATATTTGTTCATATAAATTTTAATAAATAAAAAGATATGCATAAAACTATCGTTCTAAAGAGCGATAAACTATCAATTATTCCAAAGTTAAAAAAAATATCAAACATCATTTAAACCTAAAAAAAAAAAAAGAAAAAGACAAAAGATTAATCACCAATTACCTTCAAAGCAGGAGAAACAATGAAACATCAACTCACCAACTCAAAAACCATTAACCCACCCCAATGAGAGAGCCAGAGCGTCGGTTTCCGGCCATCCATGTCCGGCGTAATAAGACACGGCGTGCACCCCTCGAAAATTGGCACTTTTCGCGTACATTTAACCCTTCCACCGCCCTTGACGCAACGTTTGCACGTGCATAAAGGCAAAATGAGCGAGCGTTGGATCCGTCAAGTGATGGTTGCCGCCGCATATGCCACCCCTTTTCACTCCCTTTTCCAACAACCATTCTCTCTCTCTCTCTCTTCATCCCTCTTTACCACCTCTATCCTTCTCCCATTCGAGCCTTTACACCCCAGCCTCCCGCGAATGTTCGACGGCGATTCTTTGTTATCAAACGATGAACAGCAACGAAAATAAAAAGCCGCCCCGGCAACGCTTCCCGAAACCGACC
>NW_006263447.1:735086-738267 GCF_000469605.1 Apis dorsata
GCGCCAGTTTCGCTGTTGTAAAATCGAAATACGCGCTATTCCTCTTTATTCATCGTCCCTTTCCCTCTTGCTCCTTTATTCGCTGTTTCCTCTTTGCCGCTGATTATACCACACTGCCTCTGCACGATCCCCTTTTGACACGCGGCTCGAGCTTGTTGACATAAAAATGTCAATGCTGCCACCCCTCGGTGGTTGCACGTGGCCGGCCACCATGATTCCGGCACTATTTGTCGAATTTTCATACACATTGGGATCGGGTAGTGCGCTTGGTGAAGTATGATGGGATTTCGAGATAAGGGAGAATTATGCTGGGAAGTGGATTGGGTGTGTTTTAAGAGTGGTTTTGTTCGGATTTCTTGAGTATTCGTCTGTGTACAGGAGATCCTTGGTCTCGATGGGCTTTATATTATTATATAATGCAAGCTTTCGCACTCGTTGAGCTCGTGAAGAGTTATGGTAAATTGTTGTATTATCGGTTTATGTTAATTGTTTAAGCGAGAAGATAAGGATATTTCGATGAATTGTATGTAACACAGGATATTGGAGAAATTAAAATCGTAAAATTGTTGAAATAGACTTTAAAATGTTCATCACAGCATCTAGTATTTATCTTGATATTATCTTGATATTATATGTTGTATTGTTGAAATTGTTCTTTATATCAACGAAACATTAAATTATATATTTCATTTTTCATATAATTATCATTTATCTTATGGATATGCAATAATAATTATGCAATATCTATTTTGAAATTGAAGAAAAGATATATTTTACTTAAGATATTAAAATATTATATTTAAATAGAGAAATTTTTAATTTTTTATTAATTTTATTATTTTCTTTGATATTTAATGTTTAAATATTGTTTAATTTGTTTTGTTATTAAGAAATAATTAATGAAATCAATCAATATTGATCTTGGTATATTTTTAAATATTTTGGATATATCTACAATGTTAAATTTTAAAAAGATTTAAAATTTTAATTTTAGATTTTAAGATTTTAATATATATATTAAATAAATTATAATCCATAAAGTAAGAATCACCAGAATAAAAAATAAACGGAAAAAATCACAAACGAACTCATTTCAAAGGAAATAGATCAAGAAGGATCCTAGATTTCGTAGACCCTTGAAGTGGTTCAAGCTTTTCGTGAACATATCAAACTCGAAGAGGTCCTCATAGTCTCTTTCGATGGGAGCTATGCGATAGAAATCTTTCGTGTTAAAGTAAATAACTGAAAAATGGTTCAATAGTTCATGGAATAGTTCTATTGAAAGCTGTTCAATAGAAGTCTTTTCTATTGAAGTTATAAGAGAGATCTGAAGACGCAAGGGAAATCTTACTTTATAAATTCGAATGAAGATTTGTATTCTCAAAAAAAGGCCATACTTATCATACCATCAGACTCTTTGTTAAAACAATATAAAGAGTGATTCATGTGAAAACAAATATCTTGAAAATGGATTTGGATATTTTTCTAGAAATAAAGAAATTGTTATGTATTAATTAACATTTTCTAAGTTTTGAATTCTTTAACTACTACTCAAATTGATTTATTACTTACAATTTATTACAACATAAATTTTAATTCTGAAATATATATTCAATATACTATTGTGAAATAGTATAGAAATTGGCAATTATTATAAATAGATTACAAGTAATTTGATAGTATATTGTTATACCGATTATTACTGTTAATTAACATTTATCTCAATAATATAAATATTCAAAATCTATCTCACAAAGATTTAACTTCCCACATCCACACAAAGACATCACCAAATTGCTACTCAAACCCAACATCTCTACCCTCGAAGCTTCTCATATTTAATTATCCCATCTCCCTAAATCAATATCCCTAGAGAAATACCAATTAAACTTGTCCATTAAACATCTCCATCCAATTCGAAATTCGAAATTCTTCGCGAACAATTGTAATCTGAAAACTGCCGTTCCCGGAAACGAATCCAACTCGTTCCGGAGGAGGGAGGCGCGCGAAACCGATGTCGAAATTTTCCAAATACCCATTTGGGAATGCTTACTGTTATTAGGAATTTCCTTGTCTCATTACAGACGCATGCTTAAACACCTCTCGGTTTCCTCGAGCCATTCCGGTGAAATCAAGGCGCTCCTCCTCCCCCACCGCCTCGCCAACCCTCATTTCCACCCTCCTCCGTCCCTCTCCCTCTTTGTCCCACGATGTCTCACAGCCTCGTAACTTACCTTGTACCCGCGTACTTAGAATCTCAACACCGCGTGCAATTTCAGGAATTAGGAAACTCTTGGCCCGTAACTCGATTGGAGTGCATTCGAATTCGCGCATTCCATACCCTCTTCCGGTACACACCCCCATGCACACACGCTCGTGCGTTGCGCCCTCGAGTTGTACGAAAGATCAGTGTCGGGTACAGGTCTCTCGAGACGATTTTACGATTATCTCCGCTGATATTTGTGAACAAATTCGTGTTTTATTACGTTCTTGCGGAGGGAGATAGGGGAGAATTGATGAGGGTGGGAATTTTGAATTTGGCCAGGGGATTCGAGCTATGTTGGAATTCTGTCTTCGATTTGAGGAATGTGCAACGAGATTTCTGATTTGATTTGATTAAATGTGGATCGATTAATCGATCAATGGGAGAATTAGTCAAAGTTGCATGCAATAAATATTTAATTCACAATGAAGCTTTCGTTTCTTCTCTTTAAAATATAATAATGAACAAATAAAGTAGTATGAATGAAGATTATTAAACGTTTAAGAAAATGTTTAGTAGAAATAAATAATAGAAAAATAGAATTTTATATAATAGTAATTTTTTCGATGAATAATCTGTCTTCGTTTCAATCAATACAATATTGTACGAAGATATTTTAATATTTTCGAATGTTCTAATAATGTTGGGCTTTGTGTGTTCATTTTGATATGTATGTGATCAAGAGCGTATTTATCGTGTGAGGTCTATTGGATTTAACCCTTTAACTGCAAGGGGCTGCGCTGTGTGTACACGCGTGTATATATACGTATGCGATTCAATGAGTTTGTTCCCCTCGTTTTATGCTCGGCGAATTTGCTCTAATTTTGCAATTAGAGAATGCATATGAGTTTGGATTTTGACGGTAGCTGCACAAATGTATTTGTTCTCTCTCTCTCTCTCTCTCTCTCTCTCTCTCTC
>NW_006263447.1:738510-745449 GCF_000469605.1 Apis dorsata
AAAATATAAAATTTCGTTTTGAATAAAAATTCATGTAAATTAAAATTTAAACGAAAATTTGTATTGTTGCGTTATTTTCGATAGTATATCAATTAAAATATCGAAATATTAATCGCGTTTTATATTAAACTTCATACTTTATAGTTATGATTAGAATTTGAAAGATTTGATCGAAATATAAAAGTTGAAATAACTTAATTACACTTGGTTTGATTAAAAAAAAAAAAAAAAAGAAAGAAAAAGAAAACAGGAAAATCAAGATTAAATGGTCGATTAGTTAACTTTTTTTCGATAAACGTTGTGCTGTGATTTCGTTCCCGTTTGTTCAAGTATTCCGAACGAAATGATCAAAGCGTTTAGTAGCTCGACTCTCGGGAGTATGGCTGAATAGTAACAATAAAAGAGAATAAACGATTGATTGGAAACGCAAGGTGTATTACACAATCGAAAAAAATAACATTGAAAAATAGTATTGACTAGAAACAGAGGGATTTCAACTTAATTTGCAACATTTCTTTCCCCATTCATTCATTAACTATAAAGTATATTGTGATTTTTGTAAATATTTGTATAATCTAGAAATTGCTTATTTATATAAAAGATATGTTTGAGAATAAAATGCTCAAGTATTATAAAATGCTCTCGAAAATATTTTTTGCAAAATTATCCATTTTCGAAAATTTTCAAAATGTATTCCTAAAAATAATTAAAATGAATAAATTGTAATAAGAAAATTGTATAAATGTACTAATTATAAATAATATTAGATTTAAATGATTCTAATGTATTTTACGAAAGTATAATATTTATTGAAAAATAAATGGAACAAGTTTAATCATGTTTATTGAATGAATAAAAATTCTGTATAAAAATATATTTTTTTTTTTTTTTTTTTACAGAATTTCATGAAGAATAAATATGCAAGTTATAATATCAAATATTTTTTTATCTATTTCGTTTCAATTACGTATATATTTTATAATGATACTTGAGCAAATATCAAACAAATCTATTTTAAATTATAAAATTTTATATTAATCGAATAATTCACCTATAAAAATATATATATTCTTCTTCGAAATATGAACATATATTTATATCCCATATCTATTAATTTTCTGCAAAAATTGAAACGCACTTTTTGGAAACAATTTCCATTAATTTGCTTTTATATTTTATCCATCCTGACAATATTTTATAACATATAGATTAAAATATTATCACGAACTAAATATAATTAGAGAAAATAAAAAATATTATTTCTTTTCAAATCAATTTTACCAAATATTGTAACATTCTCACTTATTGTCACAATTAATTTTAAAAGTAACTTTAAAATAATAAATTGAAATAACGATATAAAATTTAGTGTGTAATATTTTAATTCTATTCAATAATATTCAACTACATTTCATCATCTAATTTTCTCATTTCCCCTAACATCTTGGAAAGATTTAAAACCAAAAATAGAATATAAATCAAAAGGAATACCTTATCTAAGAACTTCAACCTAAGAAACTGTTCCAAGGATAACATAATCGATCCCGTACTCCGGGTTAATAACCGTTGTTCGAGAATCAGCTCGAAGCTGTTGTGTTTCCTTAACAGTGCACCCACACTTTGTTCTGATCCGACAAGTAGTTATCGGTTACTCCGTCGCGACGACGTTCATAAATCACGTTAAGTTAGTTTTACGGTGCATCGATTGTTATTAAGTATTATCGAGGAAATGGTTTACCATCCAAGCTTTTCCTTGGTTAATTTCTAACTTCTCCAGTTGATCTCAAATCCCAAAGAATGATCATGCCTCGAAAGTGTATACCTTCAATATATATACATAGGATATCTGAATAAATGAAGAAAGCATACTTTCTTTTTGTGCTTCTATGAAGATTTTTAAAGAAGAAGAATCTATAACATTTTGAAATTAAGAGATTCTTGGATATACGCTTGTAAAAATTATTTACATACGTGAGATACTCTTGAGAAAAATGTATTATAAACGTAATAATCTTCTTTCTAATTCTGACTATTATCTATATTATAAATTACATTTTAATTATACTCTTCGATAAAGAAAGAACTTTGTTCCTGAACATTATAATCCCTATTATACCCTCAATATTATATAAAGTATCATAAACATTAATTAAACTTCCATTCAATTCTCCAACGAAACTTTGAATGGCTCGTCTCACGTATCCAATATCACATTATACACAGTACACGGTAATCGTATGCAAAGTTTGAGTCAAATCACTGACCCGAACACAGCAAGATCCCAGGAGCAACGCAGTTCCAACGGTACACGCTACATCCTTAACGTTAGTTAATTCCTTTCGAGTCAACCCATCCATTTCTGAATCTACATCCCTCCCCCAACATTTCTCGATCAAATATTTGAAGAGACATCGGCAATGTAACGACGGTCAATCGCTAATGGACGACAACGATCGATAAAATTAAAGCTTAACGCATAACGCGATGCTTAATAATTATCATTGGCATGGCCGTGTTTCCATTAATCGCGGTGCACGTTGATATTGATTAAAAATCCTCGACGCGTATTCCAAATGATCGTGTTCTTTTTTTATTCTCTGTCTTTTATTTTTGAGAATTTTTGAAAATTGTTTCGAGTTTTTCTGTGTTGCGATTTGAGAAGAAAAATTTGATAACATGGAAATTTGAGAAATTAGAAGATATTACAGTGATTATTAAGATTAAAGAAGAAAAAATTAGAATAAAAATAAAATTATTATTGTTATCTTGACTATTATTGTTATCTTGATTAATTAGTATATTTTTGTAAGGTAAGGTTAAATTTTTTCCCTAAATTCTTTTATGCATAATTATTCTTGCGAATAATGATCTATAATTAATAATTTATTATACAGATAGAGTTTGATTTAATGTAATTAATGGTGTAATCGTGGTTAACGTTAATTACTTTATGATGATGTGTTATTGTTTGTCGTTTATTTATTCATATTTCCCTATTGTTAAATAATTGTATTGTTATTTAATCAAAAGTAAATTTGGTTTACATGAATTAAGTGGATGAAGTAAATGCAGGCTGACCGCATTAACGTGATTATGGAATCATGAAAAGCGTATAAATAATGATTAGAGACTATGAAGAATGTATATAGACGAATTCGTATTTAAAATTTATTTTTTCAAAACTTTTATTATATTTCCATGTTTCCAATTTTTCAGTTTCAATAGATATTCCGATTTTAAATTTAACTTCAATTTAAACATTATAAAATATTTTCTACGTTTAAAAATTTAAATTCGAATATCCAAGATTAAATTATTATTAACGTTCGTATTTAAATATGATATATTTTGAATTTGAAAATCGAATATTACGTCCCACGAGACAAGTTTAAACACGAGCGAGGCTCAAAATTATGAATTCGCAGAAATAATTCCTCTCACTTGAAATCACCGAGATCAAATTGATCACCTTTCAAGCAATTATAATTTTAACTAACCCCAATTAGCGCACCTTCTTATCCTCTGTATTTCTCACGCTTTCGTTCCTTCAATTATCCTTCACGGTTCTCGATTCACGTACATCGTTAAGGCCAATTGTAACTATTATTACCCCTCGAAGAAGCAGCTCGTAAACCGTTACGCACTTTCAACCGTGCAATTTTTAATTAAAACGCTCGACTACATCTTCGACTGAAGAAAGGGGGCCGGTAGACGGTTGATAGAATTACCAAGAAACAGAACGGCGTTTCTAAATATCAACTTCTCGGAGGCGGGACGGAAATTTGCTTAACTCCGTTAACTTCGCTTCTACGCTACTGTTCCTGATACTTTCGCTTCGCATCTTGCGATAACAAATTAACGCCTTCGACGACACGTACGTCCATTCCTCCGAGAACGCTCTTAAACAGAGATGATAAAGATAAGCAATGATACGAAAAGAATTAAACGATATCTTATATTTATAACATGGTATTTTTATTTTCATCTGAACAGATTATTCATTTTAACGAATGTAAAATTTGATTTTTTTCGAATTATTTAAAGAATCTATGAATAAATGTTAGATTATATTTCGATTAACCGAGAGAAAATTTAGTTTTCGTGTAGTATTAATATTCTGGAAGATAGGAGTATTTGCATGGAAACGAAAAATTGGAAAATGGCAATTTTATTCGTCACTCGTCGATTTTATTCGTTAAATTTGGAATTCGGATGAGAATATAAAAGAAAAAAGAAAAAAATTAAAAAAAAATCTATTTATTTTTACGAAAAATAATCACGGGATCGCGTATCTGTAAGTTTCATAATCAACATTCTGATAATATAGCATCAGTACATTTAAAAACCATATTATTATTTACGCAAAATATTTTTATTGAATATTCTCTCAATCTTCCATGAATATTTGAAATTATTTATATAATATCAATTTATTAAAAAAAAAATAAAAATAAAAAAAAGATGAAGCTATCGAAGCATGAAAATTATTCTTCACAAAATTCACAATCAAATTTTCTCCCATTTAAAAAAAAATTATAAAATTTAAACATACAGAAATAAAGAACTAAAATAACTGAATATCCAATCATTGGATACATATCTATTATCCAACCCACCAAACTCTTTATCAATTAAAAACTAATTCTCAATTTTTAAACTAATAATCCACCAATGAAATATAAATTCACATTTCAAACTTGATCCCAAACATAAAACGGCACGTGTATCGGACACACAACTCCACCACAAGTTGGAAATCGAATATTTGATCCGTTAACGGGAAAGTGATAATCGAAACCCGGGTGGACAGATCGAACATTGGAAGGGGAACATAGGAATCGTCTCATCCTCTCGCCACGATTTCAATCAAATATCTCGAAACTCGGTTGGCACGAGCGTCTTGTAAAATAAATTCGCTCGTCTTTGGATCGTGTTTCCAGGCCGGAATCCTTACGAAAGTCGTAAACAACTGCGATCGGCGAGGATCGTGGTGGTCAGTGGCACCGGTATCCGGAACGTTTCGGATGGATATTGTGCAAGCACGAGGGTGCGATTGGGGTGGGTTCGGCGACAAAGCGAACCTCTATCGGAGTTTAGTCTCGAGTATCGAAAGTAAAATTCCTGCAGTATCCTTGATCCCATTCGTCTTTTTCCAAGAGGGTGAAAGGGTTGAAATAGGAAATGGTCGAATACGAGATGTTCTTTGGATTTTGTCCTTTATGAATTTATTTGATATTTGATATTGGTCGAGCAATATTTTTTAAGCAATAATTTTGTTGCAAGATAATATCTTGATTTTGAATTTTTATAATTTGTTTGACAAATAGAAGAAAAAATTTCATTGATTACTTTCAATCATTGGGATTAATCGTACAAATGTTATAGATGCTTCGAGTATAATAATTTTGAAAAAATAGATGAAATAATTGATTTAGCTCTTAGATTAGAAAATTAATCTTTTATTTTCTTTTTTATCCCTAAATATTTTAAATAAAAACATATCAGCACAGCAATTAAACGCGAGAATCTTTCGAATGAATACCATTTTCAGAGTTGTTCGTTTCAGTTCGTTTATCGAGAGGTGGTGTTTACCGTGATACAAGAAGATGGCACGAACGAAAGTTGGTTCTTTTGACGGGTGAGAGTCTAAATCTTATTAGGCCGAGTTATTTCTGATTGGCACTGGGGGTGTTTGCTAGCCGACTTTCTCTGAGATACTCCCTGAAGCGTCACGGTGCAAATTGACATATCAAAAGGATCGTTGTATGTAACGACGATGATATTTAATGATACCCTGTTTGCACGATAGTTTGTGAATTAGTAGCACGTTTCTTTGGAATTTTAGATTCTCTTTTATCTCATTTAATGTACAATTTATATTATATTTAAATTGTATTATTATTATTTGTTTATTCTGGATTTAAAATAAATATTATGCGAATCAATTTTTGATTTTCAATGTTTTTTTTTTTGTTCGCAATATTTTTAGAATATCGAATATTTGAAGACTGATAAATGAAGTTTCGTTTGGTTTAATAAATTTTATGGATTATATGTATATAAATCGAAAATATTTTTATTTATTGTGAAAATTTTTCTGTTGAATATTTCTGATCTATTCAATATTCAACGATACAGAAACAAGATTAAATATGCGAGTATGAAAAAAATATAATTTTCTATAAATTTCTTACAAATTTAATATCTACATATAAACGTAATTATTTCTATTAAAAATTATTATCCTGGATAAATTAATTCCACTTTCTAATTAATTTTTCGATCATTTCCCCAATCCGATAATAAATCTTTACATTTCAAATCGGAATGAGGAAAGTTTATGAAATCTCCTTGATTCAATTAATAAACCAGCCAGAACTGTGTATCAAAGTGTGTAGAAAGTTCAGTTTTCAAGTGAAGAATATATCGTTGAATTTGAATATCGAGAATAGATTAAATCGAGATTTAACGTAGATTTAACGGGAGGAAATGACGATGACGAGTTTCACGGATCGAATAATTTTATAGGTAGATTCGAAAGACGGTTCATCGATTTCGAAACGTTCGTGTCCCGCATCAAACGGTAATAAAACCGTAATTACACCGATTTGAATAATAACGCGGACCGTTTAATATCACGTTCAACGATGACGTTATGTTAATAACGCGGACTAGCGAGCGTGTAATCCGCTCCCGAATTTCGTTCTTTCGCGCGTGCTGACTGTTAATAAGGCGTGTCAACGGGAAATTGCCAACGATTGAAATAATTGAGCCTGTCGTCCGTGTCGTGGTTCCGGCCAACTCGACGATTATTCTGGAAACGTTGCAGTTTATTATTCCCTTTTACGAAATGGTTCCATCGTTCGCTCGATGAAACATCGAGCTTCGTTTAAGTCACGTTATGATGTTTTATCATTTGTTCTTTTTTTTTTTTTTTTT
>NW_006263447.1:745632-766025 GCF_000469605.1 Apis dorsata
CATTGATCGATAATCCTTTTCTCCTCACATATGTAAACAAATTCTGTTTGTTATTCCTTGCTCGATAATTACAATCATTATTGGATGTTTTAAGGTAATTTTAATTTTCGATAAATTTCATGGCACTGCAAGGAAGGATTTCAATTTTAAGAAATAATTAAAAAAAAAATTAAAGGTATAACTTCAAAAAAGATTTTTTTCAGTATTAATAAAGAAAGAACATTTTTTAATTTCATTATTTACCAATACACAATGTTCTTCCTTAAAAATATAAAAATAATTTGATCAGATTACTTCGCAACAGGACCTGATAAAATTTCTCGATTGAATCTAAAGTTGAAATTTAAATAAAAATCCACTAACAAGGTTTTTGTCACAAAAATGTAAAAATATATCGCGAAACACTTAGATATCAGAGTATCAAACTATCGAAAACAATTAGCGTTAAAAAGATCGTAAAAACGTAACGTCTTGGCGGAAAAGGAGGAGCAAGAGATTCTTCCGGCGGTAGTTTCCGGTATAATTGGCGCGAGGATAAAAGCGCCGACACGCGATTCAACGAGAAAAGAAAGGTAATCGCTTCTCTCTCCACGGTAATAAACGAAACGTCTGCAATTCCCGTGTAACGTTATCACGCGCAATAAACGCGATAATTCGGTCGCGACTGCACGACCAAATTATCGGCTCTCGCGAAATTGATTATATGCGCTGGTAATTCGACTTACTCGGCATTATTCAACGATGAAAGTATCCTCTTGGAAGGGAGAACCAGGAAATTGCTTTGTTCGTGGTTTTTTTAGTTTTTAATTTGAAATTATTATTTCATACAGCATTAGTTTTTTGAATTTTGTTCGAATTATTTTTATTTTATATTACAACTCTTCTTTATTATTACACGTTTTTTTTTCTTTTGAAACGAAAGGAATTTAGAGAGTTAATCAACGAACGATAAATTGAATATGTCCTTTTCACATTTAAAATTTTCATAAAATGCATAAACATCCGTAAGCTATATATGCGAATGTATCCACGAATAATCTGTTGGGGAATATCGAGTTCATTAGTGAATGTATTAATATTTATACGAATTTTAACATAAGTTTTGTTTGTACTTTTCTGTTGCAGGTGAGTATCTCTGGAATGTTCTCCTCCCGAGTGATGAATATAAATTCGTTTGCATAAATTTTTTACCTTCCCAGGTAAGTGTATTTGCAAAGAAGAACACAAATTACCGTGATCAGATATATCTGTTTTCTACTATCGAGAAGGAATAAATAAGAAAATTTTTTACTTTTCCTTAAAATTGTTACAAATGTATCTTTTCGCAATTCTTCTCCATTCCTATTCTTAATACTATCCAACTAAAAACACTCATCCGTCAGTCAAATTCCTACCGATCACCGAGATCGATGCATTAAACCTTTAGAAAGGTCCATAATGTATCTCCACAGATCGTGCATCTTGGCAGCGAAGGGGTGACACATTTGCCGGGATTCGAGCGTCTCGAAGAAGAAGGCGTCGAAAGATTTATGCACGGATGCTATGTATATGCGTGTATGGGCGCACTCATACATCAAGATGTCTAAAGTGTTGGAATGGAATAGTTGAAGAGATAGAAAATATCTGAATTTCACGAGCAACTCCGCGATTCACAATGAGAGCTTGTTTCTTTTTCTTTTTTTTTTTTTCTTTTTCTTTTTTTCTTTTTGCACTCTTGGATGATTGATTAATCCTTGTTTACGTCCACGAACTTTCATCCATTTTCTTCATTCGATTCAAATTCCCATTTCTATTCCTTTAGTTCGATCCATTTTACAGAATAAAATTATGAATCGATCTGAAATTTGCGAATGAATTACTCTTTGATGGATGTGATTTTTTCAAATGAACTGGAGTTATTCTGAATTAACGTGAGAAATCTATCGTTACTAAAAAATAAATACAGATCATTAAATGGAAAAAAAAAATTCTTTTGTAAGAAGATTCCGATTTTTTGAATTGAGTAATTTTCGAAATAAAAATTATCTTATTTTGATATAATGATTTTCTAATTCCTTCCAATTCTTTCATAATCGAAAACCAAACTATTCAAGTCTATTGTTGAAAATCAAAGGAAATAATCTTGATACAATTACATATATTACCATATTAACCATTATAGAAGATAAATAATAAAATAATCTCGAATTAGTATAAGAGAAAATCTTCCTCAACTTTCTTCCATATTCCTTGCACGATCTCAATCTCTATCTTTTTACCATTCCTTCCTACCATCCTTCGTCCTTTTCTTTCCACATCGTTCTTTTCTTATCCAACATCCATTCTACTCGTCGAGTAGAATCCTCGTTCAATTTTTGCGTGCATCTACGTGTGTCACACCTTTTTGCAAGCCGGGATTGCATGCATAATTAATTTTTCAAGCGTCGTGCTTTTTTTTCCTACGGCAGCCTCGTCATCGGCAAAGATTCGTTTCGTGTTCGAATAATAAATTAATTCGACCGTGTTCGAATAATAAATTAATCGCGTGTTTCGGCCTCTTTTATTCCCTGCGGGCCTTCTTCTCCCAGTTATCGGCGTGTAATTAGTCGTGGCTCGTACATCTGTTCTTTTAATCCTCTTCGATGTGATAGTTTGGTAAGAGTTTTTTTTTTTTATTTTATTTTTTCATTTTTATGGCGTGTGGAACTGATGAAGGCGACACAAAGAGGCGCCTTGCTTCGACTAACTTTTTTTTTTTAATCTTATTGTGTTTGATTCGTTGATGTAGGAATATTAATACATGTAACGAAATTTATAATTTTTAATAAATAAAATTAGATTATTGAACTTGAGATAGTTTTTAAAATAAAGTTCCACGTATAATAATAGATTCTTTTGTATCTTTATTTTAAATATTGATATTCTTTTAAATTTTTAAGCCCTGAATGTTTTCTTTTCGATATTTCCATAATATAATTTACGATAAGTAACTTTGAAATTTCTGTACGCCGAGTAATATAATTAAAAGTTCTATTAAATACCAAGAGAAGTTTGTATGGCCAAGTGAAATTCAGTATTTCATTTGCATACTGATTCATAAACATAAACACAACAGGATAGTATAGATATTATCGGTGAAAGATTTCTTCTACGATATTTATCTTTTAAGATTGAAAAACAGCATTTTGTATCATTAATTTGCTGTTACAATTAAATTTTCGTTTTGCGAAATAAGAGAATAAAATAAGCAAATTTTGTATGCGTTGTTATAATTCGAACAGCGTGGGTAACTGAAACTTTACCTTAGTTCTTTTCAAATTTAATTACGCCTTCTCGGGATGATTTGTTTTTGATTGAAAACAGCGGGTTGTTTCATCTTTGCGCGTCACGTAAGGAACCCCTTGCTGTTTCTTAATTAATGCGGCTTTCATAACTGTAATCAATAGACCGTGCTTATAAATGTTGTGCGATTTATTTGAAAAGGGGAAGAAGAAACAAAAGAAATAAGAAATACAATTTAGTATACATAAAAAGAAAAAAAAAAGTGAAGCAAATAATTTCGAAATGCCGTAAATTTATTATTTTTAATTATTAAAAATGGAAGATGTTTAAAGATTAATTGATTTATTAGAGAGAATATAATTTCTTAAAAATTTGGTAATAAAGAAAAATTATATTATTTATGTTGATTTATGCTTATGTTGATTTCTATGTAAATTTTTAAAAAAATAACAAAATTTTATAAGAATATGATATAGGTATTAATAACGTGTGTTTCATAAACAAAATATTCTCCACTAAATAAGAAAGATGCAAAATAAATTTCATCAAAACGACTTACCACATAAATTCTCCAACACCTAATAACTTATACATCCTCATAAAATTCCTCTATTCTATCCAAATTAACCAATTGAAGCCAACCAAATCAAAATAGTTCCATTAACATGCATTCTCCACAGAAAATTTAAACAGCAGCACACCATAAACTCGAACACACACCACTTTTATTGTTCAACTCGCGACGAGAACAAACGTCTAATTTGATCGAGGCAATTAAAATGTTATTCACCCTCGTTTAACTTCCTCGAATAACACGATTTTCAACCAAAGGAAGTGGTGAAAACTTTGGATCCTTTAGATAGCTTCCTTTTATTTTCCTTCTTTTTGCACGTGTCTTCCTTTTCCCTCTTCCTCCAATTCGCCATTCTCCGCTCGTTCGCTTGCTTTCTTGCTCCTCTTGATAGAATGCATAATTAATTTGTCGAGCTGGGTGTCAAGTACAGTCTTCTTCGCGAAATCGCCACGATTAGAACTAGAGTGGATTATGGCGCAGCCTATGTCACGAGGTCAATCTTGACAAGAGATCTTGAGGACTCTTTGATGATGTGATCTTTAGTATGATTTACAGAAATTATATTGATTTTTTTTCCCTTCTTTGCTATATGATTGAATTAAGTTGTAGAATTTCGTATTTCATATTATTTTTATTTTATCTTATTAGTTTTTTTTCTATGTCTGCGTTATTCTATTTTTATATTCCTCTAGAATATTATGTATTATATAAAATTTTTTTAATCTATCGAATCTCTTTCAATTTCTTAATTCAAATTTCAAGATTTATATAGATTTTACCAATATCTTTGGAAAAATTCGACCAATGAATCTTAAGTTTCCTTTCGATCTCTCTTTTCTTATTATCATTCGATCTTAAATTCATCATAAAAAATTCTTTTCGTCGATTGAAGTTTTTATAGTTCTCCATCATGAACTAATCGCATTTCGAAGATGGTTCTTCGAGAAATGAGCAGGTTTGGAGTTTACGTTCACTTAGCACGATTAATCCATTATTTCGGATTATCCCGTATCGTTTTTTTTTTAATCCACGACGATAAGTCTCCGTGAAAGTATCGCCTCGATGCCACCCATCGTTTAATAAATTAAGTTCATCGAGCTGTAGGAACATTCTGAATAAGTTAAATATTCCTGCTCGATGTAATATCCATTTGGTACACAATAATCGGCGGGATTAATCTCGCCTCGATTTCGATGAAAACGAAACGGGGTCTCTTAATGGAAATGGTTGGAAGTTTCTCGATTTTAATATGAACACGTGTATATATATATTTCGAATATCATATCAGAAAGATGGCTCGATTTATTGATTCCATTTAAAAGAAAATCTTAATATCTATTTTCTTTAAATATTTATTATCGCAGGAAAATTCGATTTGTAGGAAAGAAAATCTAATTAATTCGAGGCAAAATGAAACAATAGAGAAAGAGAAAAAAGCAAAATAGATTGTTATTCTTCTTATTCTGTGGGATTAAAACGAAAATCAATTCGAGAAAAGAAGATGATTGATTCTCATGAATAGCAGTTACGAGGTGCTAGAGTTAATTTTGATCAGAATGCATTGATACAGTGTCTTTCTTCCTTAATAAAGTATTATGCTGTATAATATAGAGTGAAGATTCGTGTACGAGGGGTGAAGTAATGGTAGACAGCTGTTTTTTAATTTGTAAGTGTGATGTGCGAGTTTCATGACCCACAATGATGTGACTCTTGTTCGATTTCTTCTATTCTTTTCCAAGAAAAAATTGCACGTGGTCTGCTAATGAAAAGGACCCACATAATCATGGTACCAGCGGATCTTTAGAGGGGTTGAAGAATTGAATGGCGTTTCATAGACGATTTGACACTATAAAGTGCCTATGTGGGTTCAATAAATGTTGTAGATGTAAATAGGATATCTTACGTTGAAATTTCAATGGAATTTCGAGTATATTAGAATTTCAGAGTCCTCTTGGGATAATTGGGATAATATTATTAACGAAATTTGATAAGTAAAATAGTTTGGTGCAAGCAAATAAGTTTTACTTATAAATTTTGTACATTTTATAATGGCTGTTCTATTTGATGTAAAATAATTAGTAGAACGATAACTTATGTCTTATATTATCTACTAATTCACTAATATTATCAATTAACGAATTATTATTCGATAATATTAGATATTGAAATAAAAATACCAAATGCTAAAAATATTATCTTTAAATTTTTAAAAAAGATTCTTGTCCAGTTTTTTATAAAAATATTCTAATTTCGACGTGGTTGCATTCGTATATAAAACATAACAAAGTACACCGAGAATAATTTTAGAATAATTCCGCGAGAAATACACGGAGAAGATAGTAAACTCGACCTTAAAAATTTTCACATTTTCTTCTTTTCACGAATAAAATTTCATAACATTACGAAGAAGGACAAAATAATAAATTTTAAATTAAATGATAAATAAATAATAAAAATATGCATTTTCCTTTTTAATAAAGAAAAAAAAGTAATGACATCAGAAGATATTTAAACAAGATTCCTCTTTAAGGTTTTTTTTAAGAACATGTCTCTACGATGGATCAAACATCGTTTAAAAGACGTAGTACTAATTAAAAGATTTTTGCTTTGACTGAAAAATGTGTTTTCAAACATCTTGCAAAATGTCTTAATTAAGTCGGCAAAAAGAACAGAGAGATGAAATGAGAAGACCGAGGTAGCAAATATGTTATATTTTATAATAAAAATCGTTGATAATTTCATATTTGATGAATTTTTTATTTTCCTAGTATCGATAATGATGAAATTCGAGGACTAATTTCTAGGAATTAAAATAAGAATTAAAACTATAAAATGTATTAGTCAATTTTACCTATGAAATTTTCTCTAAAATTTAAAAATTTTTACAAATCCGTAGACAGAAAATATCAAATTTCATGCACGAGAAAGAACAAATGAAACGAAATTTGAAATTGTATGAATTTACGCATCAACGTCATTTAAATTTTTATGTAAATTATTTTCTTTATCAGTTTGCATTCTCAAGAAGGATAAAAAAAAATGGCAAAATAAATTGGATTCCTAATTTTCGAAACAATTCATTCGAATTAAACGTGTCTCTAATTCTCAAAAACATTTCGAAACAGCAAGAGACAGAGGTTCTCTACTTTTCGACTTCTTTGAGTAAGCGATCACGATCCGTGAACAAAAGACCTGATGACTGACAAAGCATAGTATCTAAACGTAATGGGGTTACAAGAGTCCCGAGTGAATATTTCTTGTTCCTTTTGAAGGGAAGCGATCATCTACTGCTTTTCTCCGGCACACAGAAATCTTCTTGATATAATAGCGAATCCTCACAGATTTCCAACTTGGGAATCTCATTGTTCCGTCATTACGTTTCTTTGATTCGATGAATGATGAATGATAAAAATACTTTCATTCTTTCCTTTTTTGAAGAAACACAGATGTAGTTCAATCTCCAATAATTAAAAATCATCAATTTAATTGTATTCAATTATTAACTAATATCGAAAACTTGTTTCTTCAAAAAAAAATTGTATTCAATTATTAACTAAAGCTTGTCGAAAGCTCGTTTCCTCAAAAAAAAAAAACCTTACTGATCGAATATTCATAAATCCTTCCTCCATCCTTCTTGCCATCTTCCACACCTCGTCATCGCTGATTAAATTTATTTTGGATTATTTGGTGCAACACGTATCGATACGCATGCTAATTGGTAATTATGGCATTCGAACGTGCATAATTCGACGCCCACGTAACATTTCCGGTCTGAGACACGGAGATTGGATAACGAAAATCCGCTAATTCGTTAAACCCGGAAGACCAGAATCCTTTTGTTCCCGATGAAAAATTCAACCCCCAACGGAAATTCCCCGATTCGGTTCTCGAAGCAGAAGGGAAAGTTTTAAGCAGGATCTCGGACTTCCGCGATGTTTCTTCGGACTGTCGACTGTCGGAGTTCCGAGAGGCGTTAACGGCCAAGTGTCTTTCAAGGATCTTCGCGCGGAGATTTTGACTTCCTCTCTTTCTCTCTTCGGAGTGAAGTTAATTCAGCGTCAATTCTTCCTCGCGTTGTTCACCGATGTGCGATTAAATTCTTGCTGCGCTGTTTTCTTATTGTTTCTCCGAGGATGTTGATAAAGGGATGAAATTAATTCGGTGTTAATTCACACGATTCTATTGATGTTTCTTCGTTTTTGAATCTCTTTGGATTTGATTTAGATTTTTGATATGTTTTGATACCTTGAAGATGATACGAACAAAAATATGTTGTTATTTAATTTTGAACAAAATTTGATAAAGTGATATCACGTGTTAAGAAGTGTGGCTGTATCGTAGAAATTCATCTATATTACGTGCATTTCGATCGTATATATTATTCCATAAAAGCAAATCGTGTTCACACCACAATATGCCATCGACATTCAAAAAAGCGTTAAAAATTCTCGACTCGAATTCTCCATCGCGCCAACCGCGATAAAAACTCGCGCGGCAGAACTCCTCTCTCCCTAAAAAAAAAAAAGAATAAATAAAGGTTAAAAAAAAAAGAAAAAAAAAAAGATCTCGCAATTTCTAGACAAAGGATTATTGATGCGAGAACGTCGACGTTTCGATGCCATCAAAGAGCGATCAGAAAGAAGAATTCGTAGATCACGTGGATCCGCTCGAATCACGAACCAGCGCCAGGGGATGAAAAATTCGCATCCCGTTACCCCCTCGATGCGACGATAAATTGCGAGACTTTCATAGGGAGGGGGGCCAATTTCGCCGCTCGAAACAACAACGAACGCACGAAGAGCGAAAAAAAAGGAGGAGAAAACGACCGAAGAGGGAGAGGGAGAGAGAGGGAGAAAGAAATGGAAGCAAAGAAAAAAAAGGGATAGTTGGAAAACGAGGGCAAAGAGGGAAGAGGAAGAGGAAATTGGCGTGGATTCGACGTGACGTTAATAAATCCGCGCTGTTTATCTTTTCGATGGAGCGATAAATACCGATTTCTGGATAATTCGGATATTAAAATTCATTAGATACGGACCGATTTACACGATCGATAAGAAAGTGGAAGAGAGATCGAAAGATGGATCGTTGATTAAAAAAAGAAAAAAAAAAAAAAAAGGAGAGGATGATTCCTCGGACGAGAAATTTCGCGAATATAATAAAATCAAGGCCGGTGTTTAAATTCGTGGAGCGTTAATGGAAGAACAACAATCCGAATGATAATCGTCGCGTCTGAAGCTCTGCCGGGGAGGAGGGGGAATTAAACCGAAAAGAGGGAAATTTTAAATGGTGACGGGGGTGAACACGATTAACCCTGGGAATAGATGAAACGAGGGCGGGTATTTAATTTTCTCGTGGCTCGTTAATAACTATATGAGTATTCGTGGAAACGAGAATTGCGATGCGACTGTGAAATTGGAGGAATCTTTCTTTTTTGATGGGGATTAGTTGTGGAAGTAGAATTATATTGCTTTCTTTTTTTTCTTCTTCTTCTTTTTCTCTTTTTGAAATATAAAATACACGAAGAATTTATATATGGGTGTTGAGGATATTTTTATTAAAATTTTTCTTTCCGTCTTTTGAGATAATTGTAATTGATTTTATAATATTCTATGATAGATATTGCTTCAAATTTCCAGTTTTTTAAATATGGATAAAAAGAGAAACTGCAGAAAATGTAGTTAAATATATTTAATAAATGTTATAATATTATATATTAGTTAAAAAGTTGTTAAATTCAATTTAGTCAAACAAGACAAATATGAAAATAAAGTATTTTAAACTTTATATATTTAAATAAATATTTCGATAATAAAAAAAAAAAATCAAAGAAAAATATTATTTACGATGATCAAAAATTTTCTCTCGGAGTTACATTTTTCAATGTTTCAAAATTATGGATGTTTTTTAAACGAATCTCTATATTTTCACCGTCTGATAAAAATTCAGTTTTAATTCAGAATCGATCGGGCTCACAAACATAAACGTAAAATATAAATCCAAACACATCATTTCCAAAACAATTGAAATCTTTCCTTCTTTCAATTTTTCTCGTCCAATTAAATCCTTCGCAAATACCATAAAATTCGCCCCTTGTGGCGAATTCGATTTCTCTTTCACGAGAAGGGAGGAAAAAGGAATCCAATATCTGACGATCTAAATCTAAAATTTTTGCTCGAGAATAACCGTATAAAAATAATTTCGATGGTTCCAGTACATGAGGAAAAGTTAGGCCATTACAATTTTTCGCTGGTCGCGAGGACATAAGGATAAATTCGTTGGCCTGTGTTTGAAACCTGGGACCAGAAATCACAATTCCAATCTCCAGATTATGTGCTCCATTACTGTTAAATGTATTTTGAGATAATTATTCATACGAATCGCTCAATTATCCAAGAAATATCAGGATTGTTAACAAACGTCTTTGTGAAAACAATAATAATTTATACAAACGTAAGAATGGACGATCAATCTTTTTGTGTAAAATTCTCTTCGATGAACTCTGCAATACAAAAACTTATAAAATTATCAAAATTTGAAGAATTGTATATTTCGTGATGTGTAAATATTTAAAAAATAAAAAATTATCGTAATCAAATCGTGCCACCTTAATTTTAGATCCTGTATTCATCTCGAATTTTCAAAACATAAGAAAAATGAAATTTATTAAACGAATGATCGATGGCCTAAATGACTGGCGTCAAAGAAACATGAAAAAAACGCGATTTCAGCAAATTCACCAGCCGGCCGTGGTCCATGAGTAATTGAAATTTCTCGAAACGGAACGGCTCTCTAATAAAAGTTCCGAATAAAACGATAGCCATGGGCGAACTTCGAAACGAAATTGAATAGATACAACAGACTGCGGTTGGTTGCTTCAAAAATCGTTTGATATGCGCGAATATTAAAAACGCGAAACTTTTTTTTTTTTTCAATCCTTGTCACACGTGGTCCAATAAGATGAAAGATAGATCGCGCTTGTTTATGCAAATTCATTATTTTTATATGAATATGTTCTAGCAATATTGAATCGTTGACAGGATTCCTCTCAGAGGGATATTAAATAATAGAGGCAGCGTTAAAATATTATAGGCCAAAGTTGATTGGAAGTATGGCACATCATTGGAAACTATAATTATAAAAATTAGGATAGTTAAAAAATATATTTCTTCTTTTTCTTTTTGTAAAACAGAATTTGTAATCCTCTACTTTTTACCTTATGCATTTCCTAATTTCAAGATCTTGTATTTCTTAAACACAGAGAAAATTTGTTATTTATAATCATTTGTTTAGCTATAAACTATTTCTCAAATAAGATTTTGAAATTTATTGAAAGAAATTTTTGTTTCAAATGTATCTTTTTATTTTATACGAAATGATCATTTCTTTTTTTCATTTGTTCAATCCTGAATCACTAAATGAATCACTGAATGATTCTATTAAATTTTATTATTGACAAAAGTATGAAAAGTTTAGGTAGCAGATTAATTAAAACGAAAGATAAATCTTTCTGATGATATTTCTCATTGAAATCAGGCTTTTTGAAAGAGAAAGGAGAAATATTGACAGGGAAAATAATTGGAATCCCTTGGAAAATGGCTGTGGTCGTTTGATAAGGTAATTAGAGGCGCGATGATTATCCTGGCGAGAAAGAGATTGCGCTCGACTTTGTGTTTTCTTGAAAACCTGGGGAAGATCGCGCCAAGAAAGCTTTTAGGGATAATGGAGAGGATAATGGTTGCTTTGACTGTATTTCGAAAGAAAGGTGTTCTAACAGAACGAAAAGATAAAGTATTTTTGGAAATAGAATTTCATGGTAAATTTTTTTATTACCTCGAGATATTTAAATTATAATAGACTTGTGTCTTTGGTCCTACACTTTAAAAATTTATTAAAATTAAAGATTATTTATTAATATATGTATTTTTCTATACAGTAGGTTCTTTTTCGTTTAATTTAAACATAAAAATGCTTAATTTGTCGAGGATTTTCAAATATATTCGATCATTATTCATCTCAGTTTAATATTTATAAATGTATTTTGGATAAATACAATTATAAAAATATAAAATGATTATTTCCAATGACCCGAATAAATTCAATGCTAAAAAATTTAATATCGTTATGCTTGCATTAAAAATGCATTGCTTTACGTACAATCCATTGCACAAAAGAAATTTCTTATTGGATGACGACGGAATTAAAAAAAAAAAAAATAATTTTCAAACAATATTTTAATTCGGAGATAAAATGCTCTTTTCTATATATATTTTTTCCTGATCATGTTCGATATCTGGCTGGAAAAAGAAACGTGAAAAAAAAGTCAAGCTTAACACGCTATAAGAATCTGCTTCGAATTTCAGTCGATTTTTCCCTTTCTCGAGTTGAAAATAAGACACGTCGAAGACGATCAAATCGGCACGAGAGGATCTTTAGACAGTTTAATATAGCATTCGAGCTACGAAGCACGTTGTGAACGAGGAATTCGAACGAGGAGTGCAACGTTAACTAGATACCACTTGAGATAGTGTAGGAATCACGGCGGAAACGAGTCGTGAACTAGGGAAATGGAAGAGGGAAATGAGAATGAAATGCGAAGGGTTTAAATAAATAGAAGAGGGAAAACTATGAAAATAAAAAAATGATTAAAAAATATGGAAAAAAAACGAGGGAAAGTGATGAAAATAAAAAAGAGTGAGAGTAAGAATGAATAGAAGAAAATATATACTAATTACAAAGGAAATTAATCAAGGAAAAGAAGAATAACATGAAAAAAAAAGGAATTAATATATCTTATCTATAAAATATCTATAAAATAATGTAAAAAGAGAATAAAGAGAAAGAAAATAAAATTAGAATGTAAATGGTAAAGTGGAAAGAAACATGAATGAAAATAAAAAAAAGATAAAGTACAGTATTAATTTACAATGAGGAGGAAGAGAAAGAGAGGGGGAGAAAATAAACAGATGAGAGAAAAGAAGAAAATAGTAAGTGTATGAATGGAAATATGAAACACAAACAAAGAAACATAAATAAAAGAGACAAAGAAGAAAACAGAGAGAAAAATAAAGTATAAGAAAGGGAGATGAATATTGTACAATGAAACGAAGAGAAAAAGGAATGAGATGAAGAAGAGTAAAATTGAAGGAAAGAAAAATAGAAGAAATGGCGTAATGCGAAACGATCGGCAAGATTTGCCAGTCTTATTCGGCAATTTACATTCTATCGGCCGTAATCGATTTATAAAGCCTTCGAGTCTTGAAATAATTATGGAAATGTGAGATTCGCGCGGGACGTAACCAAGCGTCGTGCATTTGCTAAATTACCGCCATCATGAATTAAACATTTTTTTTTTGCCTTAAACCGATCGAAATAAATCTTCTCTACTTATAAGATGTGTTCCTGGTTCGATTATAGATCTCTTTCTTACGATCTCCTTCTGATTTTTTATAAAGTTGATCGTTTTTGGAGATGAAGAGGCGAGAAAATTCCTTTTTGAGAAATTTAAATCTATTTTGGATCAGAATGCTAATTTTTATTATTTGTGCCAATACTTTAATTCATTTGATAATTTCAGTATTTTAATTTTCGATATTTTATTTTATTTCTGATCCCACGTTGTACGATGTTTTCATCGTCGATATTTCAATTTTCGAGATTTTAGTTTTGGACAGTTTAATTTTCTCGCGATATCTCAGTTTTCCATATTTTCATTTCCAACATTTCTGTATTTTTTCAATCTATATTCCTATGTTCCGATTTTCGATAGATTAGTTTTCATCGTAACTTTAGCACGAAATTAATAACAGTAATTTTTCAAATATTTCGAACTTAGATTTCGATATTTTAAAATCCTCGATATTTTGATATTCTAAATACTTCAAATTCTCGAAATTCTATAGAAAAATTCAATTTTATTCTGATCGATCGCAATCGGAATACGATCGAGGCGGTTCAATATTCTGACTAAAAGTGTTTCCATGAAATTCAGACGAGGGTAAAATTAGTTTTCAAGTTTGAACAATAAATATATTTCGCAGCAACAGTTTCTTGCTATAACACGAGTTATAACAAAGTTTGAAGGCAGAAATCAACTTGACGAGCTTCTGACTTAAACTAAGAGCGACTGACGCGAACTATGAAAGTGAAGTGTTTAGTGGGATGAGAATGACCTTCTTAGTTGTTAAGTAAGTTGGATTTCATAAGCCAAGTTTTCTAGATCTTGCCAGATATATGAATCTAGCTTTGCTCAAACTTAAATTTCGAGATGATACATACAAATATAATGCTTTTAATGAAAAGAATTAGTAAGAAAGATATTATAAAATTATATAAAATAAAAATAAAAATGATATATTGGATTAATTCGTTTAAATAAAGTAGATTAAAGATTAATTTCTATTGATAAATAATGAAATAATTTGTAAATATCAATTATTTGAAATTAATCTTTAGGCAAAACACTTAAATTATCTACAATCTGGTTTCTAAGTTTCACAGAATTCAATCTTTTCATTAAAATATTCTTACTCTCGTGTCATTTTTCAATTTCTCTCATTTGTTCAACTATGAAGAAAAAAAATCCAAAAATAAGATTCCTTGATTGACTGATCCTGTGGAAAACCTCTGGGACAATAAGATTTTTTTCTCTGTTCCTCTTCGTGTTCATCCTTCTAGTTTCTCTTCTCTCTTTCCTTCCAACTTCGAAACTGGATCGCGGAAACGAAATGTGCCATGCCGTTGAATAATAACCGTACTAGCTTCCCTCCTGGGATTCGACAATTTAAGTTCGTTTTAAGTTCACCGACTCGATTCTTACGTGGAACCGTAGTTTCACGATTCGAGAAAACTTGGATTTTCAGCTTAAGCTTAATTTTTCAAGCTTTATTAGCTTAGAATTAACAAGTAAAAGAAACTTCGAAATTGAACCAAATTTGAATTTTCTTTTTTTTAAAAAAGAACGAAATCTGTGCAATTTTTAAAATTGTATAATTTTTATTGATTTATCATTGAGAGAAAAGAAAAAAAAATGCTTTTAAATAAAGTAATACTTTGAATAAAAACAATACTGTTCACTGATTTCTATGAATTTAATATGTATTTTAAAGAAAAAAATAATGCCATGATTAATTTCACAATTTTAAATCCTCACATTAAATATCAAAATTAAAATCAATGAAATGTATTTCTTTTTACACGATTAATTAAAAACAATAAATATTTACGTGGACATTAACATATTAAATAAATTTATATTAAAGTTTCATTACTTATGGCCACAATGAAATAAATTACCATTCTTTCTCAATTTTTTTACAATTCTTCTAAAAAAAAAAGAAAAAAACCTTTAAAAAATTAAGAATAAAAAATATTTTTCATATTGTTCTTGTGAATTTTATTCACAAAATTGTCTTCGTACCATGCACACTGGTAACGATTCGAATTAATCCGTAACCCTGTAACGAACATGGAGGGAGGGGGGACTAATTACAAGACCTAATGGCCGAAGTTGGCACAATTACTCAGAAACGTATGCCACGTTTAAACCAGAACGTCAGTGGTGTGCCCGTTCCCTGGAAAATATGTGCGGTCAAAGATGAAAGCCGCAAACGGGGAAGAAAGGTGAAAACGCGACCAAAAGTTCGTCGAACAAATTTCACCGCGGATACCGGTAACATTTCATCCTTCCAATTCGAAATTTCACGTGATATTCGCAGGAAAGAATTCTAATGCAAGAGATGAAAGAGAATAAAAAAAAAAAGGTAGAATAAATTAGCATAGTTCTCTCCTCACTTTTTCTCATTTTCAGTTTGTTCTTTATTCGGATAATCAAAGTTTCATAATGGAAAAAAAAAAAGAAAGAAAGAAAGAAAGAAAAAAATACAAGAAAACAAATTTTTATTAAAGTAATTATTCCGTGGAAAAATTATAAATATAATATCGATTTTAAAAATTTGTCATTTTGAGAAATTAAACAAATTTAGATATATATTTTTTTTTTTTCCAAAAAGAAATATGATTGGTTGGAACTGCTCGAGCATTATCTGTTTTAATTTTTGAATAAAAATCTTTGTCTGTGAAGATCCTTTATCTCTTTGAGAATTCGTGCGAAGGAAGCAGGATTTTCTTTAAAAGAATTTATTGGGTGGATTCTTTCGAGAATCGGTTGTTCGTTATTCGTTTCGAAGAATCTACTAAAGAAAAGTTCAAAGATTGAGGAAATCGTAACTAAATAAAAGGCAAAATTGATTTTTCAAATAATAGGGAATATGTTTTTATGCAGAACTTATTCAAATAGCAGATATTTGCTTCGAAATCTTTTATAGCATATAAATATTGAAATAACGATAAATAGTAAAAAAAATGCCAAGAAAGAATATTTGTGGATAAAAAAAGTAAATCTTATTATTCATAATTAATAAGATTTAATAAAATTTTTATCATATTAATATAATATCTTATAATTTTGTTTTAAAACAATTTTGTTTAAAACATATTCTATTTTTGCCATTCCAATAATAAAATTTCCTAATAAAAATCACATTCTATTTCAAAGATCAAAATAAAATATCAATAAAATTTCTCAAAAAACTCATAATTGACTTCACATATCTCAAACTAAAAAGTAACCCCTTGTCTTACAATCAAAAAAGCAATGAAAACCTATTACCTGATTTTCTTAAAAAAAATTTACCATTTATAGAAACAGAATTGCATAAACATTTTTTAAAATATAATACCTCATCCATCTCCCCCTCATCCTAATTTTCGCGTTTGTTTCAACACAAACGACATTTTCGCCCGCCAAAAAAGCTCCATCCACGTAAATTCAAAAGGATCCAGATCTAACGCGACGATCTCGCTGTTTTAAGGTCGCTACCACTTCCATCCCCTTCGAGCCCCTTCGAGCCCCCCCCTTCGTCTATCTGTTCGCTTTAATTGGGATCAGGTCGGCAGCCACTCGACGCGAGACAAATGAAAGAGAGCGAAAAGGAGTGGAGGGTGTGCCCGAGTGCTCGCACGGCGAACGAAACTCGTTCTGCGAATCCTCGTTTATTCCGTCGCCGCGTACCCTCTACTTTCGAACCGTGCGTTTTCAACCCTCTACGCGACGCGTAGACACTTTCAAACGCGTCTTCGTTAACGCTGCGACTCTTCTGATCTTCACCTTCGTCGTTTGCGGGGGGTGTCTATGGCCTTCGAAATTTGTACGACGCGTGTGACGGCCTTGCACGAGGGGGTGAAAAAAAAGGGTTGTCTACCAACGTGGAGATTAATTTGTTTCGAGGGATGACTTCTTGGAATTTTCAGGTCGCTTAACACGTTCAATGCGACGATATTTTTGTGCTTTTAAACATTGAAATTGTTTATAAAAAAAATCTTTGTATATTCTTTGAGCGAAGAAAGTAAATTAGATTATTCGATAAATCAATTTTAAAAAAGAAAGATTTATTTCTTTTTCATTATTCTTTACGAGAAGAGAAATCTTCATCTATCTTTTTTTGACAATACACTGTTTTCTTCTTCTTCTTTCTAGAACAGCATATTCCTTTTGTCTTCCTAATCTATACTTTCCTTCATCTTTTTCATTATAAGAATATTGGAGAATAAATAACCTTGACTTATGAATACTTTGCTCAGTATTTTAAGTTAATGAGGAAAATCAAGGGAAAACTCTAATGAAACTGTATTATATAGAGGAACATAAAATGATGATGATTGATGTTTTCACTTTTTTGGCATGCATATTAGAAGTTTTTCTTTTTTGATGTAATGCAATTAAAAAAATAAAAATGATTCATATATTGATTTATAAAGATTAATTTGATTCTTTTCTAGATTGAATGAACAACATTATATTCGAAAATGAGATTCAATTCGAAAATCAATTTAAAAAAAAAATTGAAAAAATTGATACACTGATCATAGTCTCGTGATTAACATAATATTTTCTGATCAAATATTATCAGAATCAACATGTTTAAAACTTAGAACTAATTCGAGTCCAGAATTCTCAATCTCGGAAACTTTCCTACTCCTGAAACCACTAAATCGATACTTTCAACCTTTCCAAACATTTTATCAAAACTGCAAACTAATCCTCTTCATACAATCTCTTCAAGACAATCACTGTAACTTATCGATAAACTTAATAATAATTCATATATAACATAATTGAAATAATAAAATTTAAATGAAAATTTGTTTTCCATCCACTAAATAATAGACATTTCTAAACTAATAAATATCCATACCTATTATTTTTGTTTTAATTCTAATATTTCTATAAATCTATGATTCAATCTCTTAAAGAGAGATTCTTATATTATCAATTTTAAATAACTTTCTCACACAACCGTTATTCAATTAATTCGTTCAACAAAATATTACTTTTATTTTTAAAAAAAAATGCCATAATCGTATTCCTATGTATTATTTCAATTATTAATTTTAAAACAAGTTAATCAGCGTGTTAATCAATGTTCTCTCATGTCAAAACAACAAAATCTACACGCAAACCCACTCTTCACAGATGTTAGAGACGTATCGTATCGGGGTCAACAAGATAATTATATGGATTCTCACGTGGATTCTCGCCGGAACGTTTTCATCCGGTTCCCTTCACGTCGAAACTTCATCAGGTATCCGCGTTTCCGACGATTCGTTAGGGAGGAATCAAACAGACAGAGGATATAGATCAACGTCGAGAGCATCAATGGATCATTGGCCGAATGATCCAGGAGACAGAAGCCAATAGATCGATTAATAACGATAGATCGAGGTATCGAGCTGTGAGAGAAACAGGAAGTAGGAGGATTCGGTCACGCGGCCGGAATAAGCAAACGGAAGACGCGAAACGTTGGACTATGGATCATGAAAATAATTGCGATTGGTTGAGAATAATTTTCTTTTTTCTTTTGATTTTAAATATTAAATGATCAATAAATAAAATTCGCTCGACGAAAGAATTATTAAAATTTTTGTATCAATTATTATTAAATATTATACTCTGATATTAATAATTGATTCTAATATTATATATTTAATTTTGTATCGAGGAAAATGATTTATTTGTCAAAATTTACAAAATTTTTCATTCATCTCGCGTTTTGCCACGAATCGTGAAAATAATTAAGGGGATTGAACAATAGATTTTTCTCTTTAACAATTTAATTTAACGTCAGCGTTTATTCAATGAATAATTCGCTCAATAAATTTACGAAAGATTCTATCTTTATCGTGTTTTGCCTTTGTTTCTAATTATTCACACGTTGAAAACGATTATCTAGATATTGTGGAAACAATGGGATGAATGAATAATGAATCGAATAAATACAATCTGTTGCCTTATGACAATCTCGGATATTCGATCATATAAATTGGCGAATTATCGATTTGGATATACGTGTGTTTAAAAATAAATAATAATTGTAACAACAAGTTATTAATTAACGGTTTTGATGGATGTTTTGTTAATACTGAAATTTTCAATTATGTAAAAAGAATTTATTGATATTCCGTTTATTAATTTTAATAATCGTTTTATATTTTGCGAATTCTAAATCATTCGTGAAATATATTTTATTTTTATCAAATAAAACACTTTACTCGAAACTTTAAATGATAGAAATATTTAATATATATTAAAAAGAAATTATTTTAAAATTCCTAAGTATTCTAGTATTTCAAATCCATGAAAAGTCACTAATACAGTACAATTAAATTTAAGCAAAGCAAGAATAGAGTAAATTTCAACAAAAAATTCCTTCTACATTTCTTCAACATCTTTTTTTTCCCCCACGACAAAGAAACGACAAAATATTCTTGGTTACTTAATAGTACAAATTAAACAAAAATTTCCTGACAACTCCCCAAAACAAACTGCTCAACGACGAGATTATATTTCTTCTACAATCCAACCAAACAATCAAAATTAATTAAACGACCTTAACGAGAAATTCTCTTGAGTCCCGAGTAAACGATACATGAAAATAGCGATTCTACTAACGGTTAAAAAATAAAGGAAATACAATAAAAAAATGTGAAAAAATCGTATGCGTCACAGGAATATCGAACGACGAAGCCAAAAAATTTGATATTGAACCGATGGTTTGCGATATAATCGTCCCGATACGCGCTTTGATGAACTTTTCACGAGGAGAGGACACGTGGTTTTATTAGTGGCTGTAACTTTATTAGCATGAACTTTGGAGTAGTAGCTCGTTGAAGGTAGGCGAGGAATAAAAGAGACATTTCGACGTTTCTAGTGTTCTATGGGATCCCGCGAGGAATCATTTTGCGGTATTGTACGGGTGCAGTCGAGAGAAAATGGAGGAATTCACCTTGGGTGGAGAGTGGATCTGTAGAATTTAAAGTTCGGTGATTGGGGGAGCTATTGTTTGGAGATTCGATGGCTTGTGATGAAAATTATGTCGATAGGGAGGTGGTTGATGATGTGAGAAAATTTTGAAAGTTGAAAGTTTGATGAATTGACTAGAAATTAGATGTTTGAGAATTAAACGCGAAGAAAAAATGTCTTAAAAAAAAAAAAAAAAAAAAA
>NW_006263447.1:766457-775606 GCF_000469605.1 Apis dorsata
ACTGAAATTCACGTGCTCTGAATGAGATGAAAAAATTATTTTTTTTTTTTTTATATATCATGAAAAATTCCGCGAATAGAATTCTCTGGATAGTTTCAGTTCGCTACATAACGATTTTTATATACTTTGAGGAATAATTTTGAAATATTTTAATTTTAAGAAACTTTTTGGTTGTAAAACGTAGCTTAGATAATATTAAATATCTTTAAAACATCTTTAAAAATGTAAAACCGCAAGGAAAATTTAATAAGAAAGAATAAACTTTTAAAACTTAAAATAAAATTTTGATGAAAATTTATCGAGTATATATAATTATAATCGAAGCTTCATTTTACGATTTTATGAATTCAAATTTGCAGTATATTAATTATTAAATAATAATTAGTTGCTCTGTGCAGTGATTGTATTAAATATTATACAATAATAGTTATTATATATAATCATTGGATTAAATATTAAATAACGATATTCTGTACGATCATAGCGTATGAAATATTAAGTAATACACGTAATATAAATTTTTAATTTTTTATTTTTTTTTCTTCATTAATTTCATAATAACGTTACACGCATTATTATTAATAAAAAAAATTAATACCGCAATATACATTTACGATATAAATTATTCTTGAAGCTGTTGCTAAAATTTCATGGAAAGATAAAATGTTAAAAATATTCTCCTTTAAATAAAATTGTACAAAACAGGATTATAATATTTCATATGTACACTCATGAATTTAATAATATTCCGAATCTATAAAAATCTTGCACCTCGAATTACATTCGTATTACACGATTGGTTTTGCAACGGGGAAAGAATTTTGTAATTATTTCAGCATTTTAAATATAGCACGAGACTCGTTAAAAAAGTAATTTTCTTCTGACTTGATTAATACATGATATTACGAAGAATAAATTCACGGAACAAACTGCTGAACTACAACATGTGACTGCGAAATAACATCAGCTTTTCTTTGCGTAAAGTGGTGTCCGCCTATAAAGCGCAGTTCTTTTCAAATCCCTTGAAAGAATAATGTTCATACTGATATTTCGAAAATAAAATTTAAAAAAATTATAAATTTTATAGCGCGCAATCTCTTTTATTTCTCCGTATATTTAATTAATTATTTAAAATGTATAAAACATAATATTAATCTACGTAAGATAATATTATTTATTTTTATTTTATTTTATTTCAAATTCGATCATCGATAAATTCAATGTTGGTAAATCTATTGATAAATGATCCCTCTCCACGACTAAAAATAAATCTTATAATATTTGGCGAAGAAAAATAAAAATGTATGATTCAACGGTAAAATTTAATAAAATTAATGCTGTTTTACGTGTCGAATGAAAATAAAATTATCAAACGAAAAAAAAATAAATAGAAATTAACGATGATTTATCAATTGTTGAATAAATTTCAACGATAATACGAAATTCTGCGTATTTTATATTGCGGGGAAAACATCGATCCCGTAATATATTTGCATGGAATAACGCGTTAAATATCGTGAAAATTTACGAGAGAGATTGCAATCAAGGGGAAAGATGTACTTAACAATATTAGCTCATGGCTAAATTACATCGGACTTTATTGCTAATTCGCTGTTTGATTATTCGGTAGTATGTTAATCGGGGTTTCAATCGTATATTCCATAAGCTAACATACGGGTCAGCTAAAATCGTAGATAATTATGGGTTTATTAAAGCGAATTCCTTTGTCCAGAGCTATCTTCTATCGATATTTTAATTCCGGGAATCATCGTTTTAAGAATTTTTGTTATTGATTTATTTAAACTAAATGTTTTTAATTTTTTATTTACTGCGTTTATTCATTTTTCTACCTATACATATCATTATGTATTTCATAATATTAATTCAAGTATCAGATCATAAATTATAATAATTAAAAAATCCGAATATGAGAGAGAGAATATAGGATACTCTAATTATTAATGTACTTCATAGGCGCTATTTCAAGTCCTCGTGTACAAGCTATATCCATAACGAAGCATACCAACGTTCATCGATATTACAACTAGTCTCTTCAAAGGATGATATATTACAATTATATTACCTGGATATTATCAACATCAAGCCTGACACGCCCTGTGTATCGATCCACCAATAATCTCTCATAATTAAATATGCATATGCGACGATTAAAAGAGAGAATCATTGTCTAATATGAAATTGATATGATCGAAGCAGAAAAATTAAATGTACCATAATATCAACCAAGAGCAAACACGTACTAAATTATACGTATATTTTCTCTTAAGAGGAAAGCATCCTGCACAAAGGATCGAACAAAAATCTCGTCGACAAACACGGAGAGGAGAGATGAAAATGCAGGAAGGGGAGGAGGCCACGCCAGTGAAGTGTTGCACGCGCGAATCGAGATAGAACCCACGATGACAACGGTGGGTACGAGCACGAAAACGAAGACAGAAGGGGTTGGAAGGAGGAATCAACGAAGGGTGGCGTGAAAACCTCGTACGATGGTGGAGAGAGACGGGTTGGGGGGCGGTGCAAGAGATACGCGATACAGTGAGGGTGAAATGAATTCATATTTACGGAAGCTGCATGCATATGCGGAGCTTTAAGGTGGGTTTGCAGCGCAAGATAGGAGACACGGGTGCACAGAGCAGCCGTATCTGAGCGTGTAACACGAGTCGAGACTGGGGCGTACTGTTTGGGCCAATTTCATAAGATTCAGCCATTTTGGGGTGGCGAATTAGGCCACGGAATAAGACTGGATCCGGTATTTGGAATGGTTGCTCGCTATTGAAGAATTAATATAAATTGATGTAATTGTTGTGTAATTCTAAAATAAAGTAATACATTAAATTGAAAAAGTTTTGATTTATTGCTAATTTATATTGAAAATGTTAATGGAAGGGATGATTACTGAACAAAAATTTGATGATTCCTTGCAAAATAATTATATTTGCATGGTATGATATTTTTATTATAAAAAGTTAATGAACTTTTTATTAAAAAATAGAGATTTTTATCCAAAATTTTCAACCAATCTTTCTTGATACATTTCCTATATACTTAGAAATTTTCAGTGGAGAAAAGGAATGAACAAGCGACGAAAATAAAGGATATTATTCGTGTCGGTGTAATTGGGATTAACGTTTAATCCTGTCCTAAACGACCAGAAACGTTAGTGGAATATGAAATAGAAATGGAACGTAATAAAACAGAAGATTGACGTAAAGGAGTTCTCTTTAAATTCATTAGCAAATGCCTCACTGTCTGACGGAGAACAGTCGATTCCTTTTTTTTTCCATCAATTTTTTCTCCCTTACTTAGCCTAATTTACTTGACATACTGTGAATATCCGTTTTTTCAATGAATAAAAATAACGAGATTAATTGATTTGAAATAACGATAGTAACCAAAGTATTCTCCTTCGTTGTTCAATTAACAAAATTTTAAAATGATAAAATTGCAAGACAATGATTCTATCCAACCTTTAAGCTAAAAAACGTAGCTCGTTAATTTCAAAAATTATTTGGCCATCCGAATAAGCCAAATTCAATTCCTAAGAAGACGATGTAAATCTATTTATTAGTCTTAGCACACTCAAGGAAATTGGATTTTCAATTGTGACGATGTACCACAGTATTTTCAGTTTTTTTGTTACTGTAACATTATGTTTATACCTGTTTTTATTGATAATAAACGCGATTATCGATTCAAGATCTCGTAACACAAGCTTTTGAAAAGGTATTTGTTTATCGTTATAATATATCTAAGAGAAATTCTATATTGTGTGATCTAGAAATCTAAATATAGATCAACAAAACAAAAAATAATTTACTAAGACTTTGTAATATTTTATAATAAGAATATCGATTCTTGTGAAATATCCTATTCTCGTAGAAAATTAAATCTTTTATTTGTATATACAAAATACAAAATTAAAATAATTTCTCTAAAATGGATCAATTCTTCTCTTGCTAAAAAGTCTTTGGTTCAAGCAAAGAAGTTAGACCAGTAATTAATAAAATTTCGCGATTTTCGATGATGAAATAATAAATTTCAATGGTGAATTTCACAAGTGATTTATTTTTTGTTCGAAATTCCGATCTGTTTAAGGGGGAAAAAACGTCTACTCCCTTTCGTATACTGCTCAACCACTCCCGTTTCACGCGCAAATGAAATTGGTTTTGTTTAGCTGACAATCACGACACGTCGATGTCGTTATCAATTACAGATAGAATGGTTGTTTTGTTTAGGAGAGAAAAACCGAGTGAGAGAGATTTTCCAAGGCATCGTCGGAAGTGGTTTCAGTGGTTGGTTGAGGGTGTAAGAGAAACCAAGCTTTTCTGCGAAGATTGATATTAATGGGACAGGCTTTGAGGGTTAGGTTTTGGTTAGATTTAATGAGATTGAAAAATCGAATTCTTTCAGTCTTTATGTGGTAATAAATTTAGAATAAAGTTTTTAGAATTTAATTTGGAGTAATTGTTTCGTGTGATACGTTGATCTTTTTATATCTGCAATATGTTTTCCATTAACAAATACCTTTTCAATAAATTTTTGGAATATTGTGTAACTTTTAAATCATCACATTGATCATCTTAAAAGCAAGGATTAGAATTTCCAGAGAGAAGGAGGTCGAATAGCAATTTGGAAATGCTCGAGATATATACGAAGTGTATATAGATTGTTGAAAATGTATACAAATGTATACAAATTAGCCATTTATAGGTGTTTCTGAACATGCAGTTAAGGCGATTAGGTTTGTGATATAATGGACCTAGTTTTGATACGTTCTGCGTTCATCATCAGAAATAAACTTTCTAGGAACGGAATTGTTATTTATACTCGTAGATTGTATTATTATTAAATATACTTTTGAAGATATAATTATTTAATTCATCTCTTGGAATAATTTTAGTTTTCCTACCGTGCTTGTTTTTTTTTTTTTTAAATTCGATATAGTCGCGAGAAATTACGTTTAATTAAATTAAAACGCGGAAAAAATTAACTTGAAGAAACTTCATTCATTTTTGTCGTATTCATTATTTAACTTCGTGCCAACTTACACGGCACGTTCTAAAGAGAAAATTAGTTTACCTCAGAAGTCAGGGGTGGTATTAAGATCAGAACGAAATGGAAGTTTGTAGAAGTTCGTATTAATACGCTTGAATCCGTTCAAATTTCTAAAGATAGCTTCTGTAGAATCTTGTAGAATAAGCGAACTCGCTATATACTAAGTGTATTCCAATTTATATCTTAAAATTATTCGATTAATCCCCGAGTTATTATTAAAATTGGATTTGTTAATGATACTGTTCCACAACAATACAACAGTATAACATCGTATTGAAAATCTTCTCGATTAAAAAAAAAAAAAAAAAAAGATAAAACCCCTTTTTAAAAATCTTCCCATTAAAAAAAAAAAAAAAGATAAAACCCCTTTTTAAAAATCTTCCCATTAAAAAAAAAAAAAAAAAAACGATTCCCAACTCAGCAATTCCCCGCACAAAACTCGAAGACATTACGTTCGAGAATGGATCGTTAATCACGAATCAAACGAATATCCAGCAATCAACATCCACTCAAACAAATAACCAAGCTCGCGAGCGGAACACGGAACACAATCATTCCAACCTGGCACAAAAACCATACAAATTGCTTCGCACACCTCTCCAAGACGCTCCCTCGAGAATAAACCACCCATTCTACCCCCGTCAATGGACCTCTCTGGCAAAAATATCGCCCCCGTCAACGAGCCACGATAAAAATAATAAATAATACGCATCCTGGTGCGATCATTACATCCGTATGTTTCTCTCATAAAAGAAAGAAGCGACAAAACAAATAAATAAAAAAAAAAAAAAGAAGAAGAAGAAAAGGAGAGGAAAGAAAAATAGAATTAAAAAAGAAATTCATTCCAGGAATTCAGTGTACAGCGTGTGTACACGCGTCTCCACGCGTTGAAAAGCGGAGCGTTAACTGCTGATAGTCACCCTCGTAGCGACAAAGTCGGGACAAAGTAGTCTCATTGTCTCCGGCGTCCGATTGTTTCGCTGATCGTTCCCTCTCCTTCCCTCCAAATATCTTCCATCGCCCGTTCCAACCCCCGTGTTGTCACCGACGACGCCTCGGCGCCCTTCTATTTTTTTTTTTTTTTTTTTTTTTTCCTCCTTTTTTTCCCCTTTTTTCGCGAATTCTAGCCACGCATATGGCGTCTGGGAAGATGAAAGACAGAGGACACGGCCTGTTTATTCTGCGAAAAATTTTTCTGCGCGATACTGCGTGCCATATGCCATTAATTCGAGCCATTCATCAGCATCACCCCAGGTGTGTCGCGCACGCCGATGCAATGAGGAATTGTCCCTGTCGTCGTCGTCCTCCTCCTCCTCCTCCTCCTCCTCCTCTTATTCCTCGTCGAGGTGAATTAATGCATGCCACTGGATTTTAATCCGAAGGATGATGATGGATACTGAAACGATCTCTCGTGAATTTTTCTACGTGTACGAATTAATATTATAAACGTGGTAGGTGGAAATTAATTATAATTATTTGATGTAGAAGGAAATATTGATATAGATGCCTAATTGCAATTGGTGATTCCACCTGTAAAAATAAAGTTTTTCGTTTAAAGAATGCTTTGAGGAAATATAATTTAAAAGAATTTGGCTAATTACTGATTAGATAATCAGTGAAAACGAAAATAAAACAAAATGGAATTAACAAAATGGGATTGTAATTAAAAATTATTTTGGTCTTTCTTATAAGATTATATATCGTATATGAGGATTGCTGGAATTTTGTTTTTCTATTCTTCTGCAAATATTATTATAATTATTATTATGTTGCGACTGTTCTCAGCCCCTGAATTTTACGAACTAAACACGAGTTTCCACCGAGTCACTTGGTTCCTCTGCTATTGTTCTCGAAGATTCTGCTGGCTGAATTTAGAAACAACTACAATAATACTGCGAAATATATGTAAAGAAGCTTACAATTTCGATTTCTTTCGTGCTAATATACAAATATATAAAAGATATTTTTATAAATCTGATTTTATAACAATTTATACACCTTTCCAAAAATAATAATCGTCATTACTTGTCACGTCTTCAAATGACTTAAAAAAATCATATCACTTCTCCCTATTTATGCATTTATCTTTCAATCCTCGACAAAATCAACAATTCAACCATTATTATGCTATACATAACATTATTCGCGATACCATCCCCTTCGAACAAAAAAAAAAAAGAAAAAGAAAAATCTCGAGACCAAATAAAACCAAATAAAATAAAATAAAAACTCGCAAAAAAAAAAAGGATAATCGAAGGAAGAAACGAGACGTTTAAAAACGACAAAGTCGTTTAAACAAGCAATCCCCTAACGACCCGAGGCGGCATAAAAGATTTCGGGGAAAGAGGCCGCGAGACATTACCAGCGGAGGAAGTTGAGCGTCGGAGGCTGGAAAATAAATAACCCCGCGAATTACAGTATCCGCTAACGGGCAACTTAATTAAACCGAGCGCGGGTCCGAGGAAAACTCCGAAAGTAGGCGATAAGCTGTCCCCTTGCAAATAAAGCGAGCATACTAGAACAACACGCTGCAGAAACCCTTCCCCCTCCTCTCTTTCCTTCCAACTGCATATTACACAATGCGGCCATTTATATATGACGGGGAACTGTGTTCTTTAAATAATTAAACGAATGCAAATATCGAAACTCTCGTGTTGCTCTGCGCGTGTATATTCTTCCCCTGTGGAAATGGTAGAGGTTGGATCATATTATCTCACCCCCGAATTTTTCAAACTAATCTTTAACTTCTCTTATTCGCTTGGGAAATTCTGAGGTGAAATAAAAATCTAGCATTTTATTATTGTAAGATTTTTACATAAAGCTTAACGAGACATTTAGTATCGATTGAAAGCGAAATTGTGAATTTTTAACGGATTTAACGCATCAAATATCGAGATGTGGCTGCTGGTAGATATTGATTTTTGAGCAGCGGCGAAAAATACAGCAAAATCCAAAATGGCTGATGACAATACTCGTATCGAACGCGAAAGAAAAGCCGGATAAAAATGGGAAATCGTTCATACTATCCCACTTATAAACAACATCACGTAAAATAATGTATTCTTTGAAGATTGAAATCGCCATAAGTCGAAAGATAATACTACTCATTTCAACCATTAAAAAAACCAAACTCGTTTGAATACATTATTTCTAATCGATACTTTTTTTAATTCGAGCTAAACCTTATTTGTAACACGAATAATTATTAATCAAGAGCAAATATTATAGAGTAGTATTCGACTGAAGAAGCAGCGGCGCGTAATTAATGAAATACGCGAGACTCCCTTAGCGAGGGAAAAAGGGTTGGTTTTAATCCACGACATGTCGTCTATCGGGTACAAAGTGTAGAAAACTATGGGTGCAACCAGACGTCATCCGTAGATTAAAACGGCGTGATATCATGCCTCCAATGTAAAATTATGGGAGAAAGATACGCTCTTTGAGCGATGTTTTTCTTGTCCAGTTTTCTTTGAATTTTTTATTTTAGCTCTTTGCTTACTCCTTTTTTCGATTCGATGCATGATGAGAAAATTTCGAGATTTTTTTTGACATTTAAATGTAAAAATGTACATAATAAAGCGGATAATTTGTATATAGTGAATTTGTGTATAGTTCATTTAGATTGACTTGATTTGAGATTTGTTTTTCTTTTTTTCCTTTTTTATATAATTCTTTTTGACAATGTAGATATTTAAAAACAGTTTATTCATATTATATTTCAATTGGGTAATATAATATAATGTTTCTATTCATATCTGTTATTAAATATTCACATTTCATGAAATTTTAAACCGATTTATTAAACAGCTTATTTTAATTAATATTTCCAATTCCCGTATATACGTGTATATCCCAAAAAGGTATACCAGATTCAGAATTCAATCAGCCTGATATTTTTCACAATATTTTCAATTGCCACTTATATCTATATTCAAAATTGAAAACGCATTAACGTTTTAATTTAAATCACAAAAAAATATTTAAAATATACATTATACTTCGCTCCTAAATCCACCATTAATATTCTCAATCGTTCAAAATATTCTAGGCAAAAAAAAAAAAAAAAGAAATTG
>NW_006263447.1:775655-782083 GCF_000469605.1 Apis dorsata
AAACGAAGATTCGAAATTGAAGCATCTAGTATTCTTATTATTTAAGCAAAAGAAAATAGAAAAGAAATCTAATATTCAAAGAATTATTCGCAAAAAAGCGAGATGGTATACAACTATTCCTTGTGCAAGCATCGAACGTAGATATAACGCGAATCGGACAGGTAATTAATAATGTGAAATAACGGGTGGCGAAGCGTTTTAAAGGGAAACCGGTGTCGGATAAAAATGAAATGGATATAGGGAGAGTGAGTGACGCTTTATGCTCCTGAACCGCGGCTTGTCTTCAACGTCGACGCACAAGACATTCGAGGATTATTCAGAAACGACACAGTGCAGCTCCCTGTCGCTTTTACGATGATAATATTTCAACGGTACGTCACTCGTGTTTCTATTCCTTCCGTCGTTTCGAGGATAAAATAAGTAGTTGCGGGGCGGAAAATCGCGAGTACGGCATGATTTCATGGAAAATCGAGAGGAAAAATCACTTTATATTCTCAACGAGAGCTTCTTTCGATATCATAACTCCTATATGATATTGACGAGTTGTTTACGGTTTTGATATTTATTTTGTTCACTTTTCAACTCTATTGGGTTTTTTACTAGAATATTTTTTTTTTTTTTGACGTGAAATTGACGTGTTCTTCCAGTGTAATCCTTTGTTTCGCATTGTATTGAACAACGATGATTTAATCTATAAATTTTTAACGATCTTGTTTATAGTCAAAAACTTCTTTGAATATATAATTTATAATACAAGAATTTTCAAATAAATTCAGACCAATTATACATACAAGAGCCATTCCATTGAATTTCCTTTTTACCCAAATTCAAATTACCAAGGATTCGAATTATCAAGACTGGTCTAAGGATCGATCTGTGCCTTAGTAACAACTTTTATTTCCGCAATAGCCGAACTGTTTTCGCGCGAATAACTCTTTGAACCATAAATTAACCAATGCACGAATGCTTTTGTTCGACATTATCTGAACGGGATTAACTGAAATGTCACAGCTGCGATTACAAACCGTTCGATCGTGGATATCGAATGGAGGGATCGAAGGAAGGAACTGGTTCAACGACTGGTCATGAATGGTATTACTTTCGATTCTCGCGATAAACGCGCGTTATTCAGTTTACCTTATGACTGTGCTTGTACAGTTCCTTCATAAAAGAGGAAAAGAAAAAAAGAGAAGGAATCTCGATGCGAAATCCTTGTTAAATGGATCCTGGCAAACAATGGACGACGTTAATCTTTTTATATTGCTACGAATATATCGTGTAATATTGCTTCCTCGCGTGTTGAGAGCTTTGAGGTTTTTTATTATTTTTTATTGAAATTTTATCTTACGATGTCGTTCAATATCGTTCGTTCATACTCAAATTTCTTCCTTTTATTTTTGAGTATTCAAATATAATTATATCCCTCTTGTATACAACTTCGTTTCTCTCGCGCATCATTACTCTACCTTTCGATTTTTCAAATTTCGCGCGCATAAGAAATATTAAATTCTACCTGTAAAACCATATCTCTTCGATTCCTTCATATCATATTCCTTTCAATATTCAACACTCTGCACTTTTACAATCGTACGATCAGAGTTTCCTTAAGAATCGATACCCAAGACCCACCATCTCCTATCCACTCTTTCAAATTTCGCGCGTTTTCCCTGCGGGGTCTCCGTCTCTCCATCCACGGAATAAAGGATCACGGAGAGATCACCTCTCGCTTCGCCCCAAATATCCTTCCAGTTCTTCGCCTGTCTAAACGGACTAAGCCGCAATAGAAACGTTGAAATCTCGATGGCGGAACCGTCCCTCCCGAGGGTATATCCTGGGCCCTGGGTGACGTGCGTACGAGGTGGTGCACACGACTTTACTTACAAGTGCTCATACATATGTATCCCATCAGCATGCATATAACATCCGAGTAATTAATGTATGGCTGCCTGCCTTCGTTCCCCCTCTTTCTCACCCTCATCCCGTCGCTGATAAAGTTTTCGAGTCATCCTCGAGTTGGAAACGCCTCTCCAACTTCTCCCATCTCACCCTCTTTTTTTTCTTTTCCCGGTTTCGAGCGTTTCTCCTTTTGTTCGCCCCTGCCACCACTTCCACTCCCTTCCTCTCTCTCCCTCGTGGCGCGACCACGTTTGATTATTAAATTTGAGACGAGACCGGTTTTTAGGGATCGTCGCGATTCGCCACGAGGTTTCTGCGTTTCTTTTTTTCATGCGTGACGGGATGCGGTGTTAATAACAAGGGATTTGTGAAGAGTTCGAGCGGGGTTGGTTGGAGAAAAACGTTGGGTGGAATTCGTGGCCAAATCTGAAACAAAATAAGATGGAATTAGTAATGAGGACAGGATTTTTGTTATCCTGTACCGAGTGAATTGGTTGTTCGTAGTTGGTTTCTTGATTTTGAAAGAGTGTCTTCTTTTGTGAATGATTTAGTCACGATCAATTGATCAATTACTTGTTAAACAAATTCAGTGAGAATGAACTAGAAATATTTAAATTTGTTATTAGGGGAGCTAAATTTCTTTCTTCTAAAGATCAATATATGCTCGAGTTTTTTTATTTTTCGATATAGCCTAAACTTCTTTATAATTATAATCTGAAAGAAGAAATACAATTTATCCCATAAAAATTGTCATTACAAATAGAGATTGGAAAATTTATACCGATTCAATATTATTCTTTGAAGAAAATTGATGACCAACACCGATCTGATTCATCGAAGGCTCTTCATCCGAAGATGAAACAATATCCGATTGAAAGCAAGCAAATTTTATCGCGAAAGATACTCGAGACCGCTTAAATCCACGTATTAACGATCTCGTTCATGTTATTTACGAAAAGCCTTGGATCACAAAATCGCGTCAGAAGGCAATACGTCTCAAAGGCCAAGCATAAAACGCGAGGAACGAGGGGTCCCATGATTCGTAACAACGCAATCAAAACGCTTTCAAGACTTAAAGCACCTGCCCCCATCATCGTAAAGCATCGTACCAATCCCGCCATCTTCGAATTCGCTTTTCATTTTTCCATTCGTTTCCGCTCCACTCGTCCCCTCCTTCATAAAATCCTCGGCAAATTGTAACCGATCGCAAATATTCGCGGAGGCGCGCCTCTCGACGCTTATTGACTCTGCAAATTAGTAAGAAGCAGCACTTTACGACCTCCGCTGCAACCTCGGGAACCGAAGGCATTAAGCTTTCTAGAGTCAAGATCTCGACAAGGGTTTGCATAAAATTTTCACGATGGAGAGCGCGTTGCCGATCGATCGACGTTGGATCGTAGACAAAGCGGGATGCACGGTGCACAGGTGCATCAAGTATTAGTTATGTCGTCATAAATACAGCGAACCGCGTGATTTCAATTCCAGACGAGCGGCTAATGGACGGGTCGGTTGGTTACATCCACGCACTGTGGAGGCAAACATGACATAATTAGTCGACGTGAATTAAGACGTGGCTTGTGGCTGCGCTAGGCATATGGTATCGTCGTGTACGATACTCAATTTATGCGAGTTGAAATGTATAAAATATCAGAGATATTGGAGCTTCGAGTAATTTGTATTGTCAATCGCAAATTGTCTTTATATATGTATATATATGATAAACTGTGGATAATGATAATGATTGGATTGAAGCTATTTGTTGTTTTTTCTTCTTCTTCTGTTAGATTGAGATAATTAATTACCATGATCGCGTCTACTGATAATTAAAACTGATATCCTATTTTATTAAACTCGAACCAACCGATTCTTTGCATCGATATTCAATGGAAAATTAAAAAAGACTATCAATTCTCGAAAGCCTCTATTGTCCTCCACCGACCACCGTTCTTTGACCAAAAATTCTCTGAAATACCAGGGGATATTTAGAAAAGATTGTGAAAAAACAAACGATCGTGTAACGTACTTTCCACAATCACTACAGGAAGAATAAACGGCTGGTTTTCAATAACCTCGCCTCGTGAATCCGTTCAACCCTTTCTCTTTCTTCCCTCTCTCTTGCTTTCCTATCCTCTTTCTTTCGCCCGCTTTTGCAGTCGAACATCGGGCACTGGTGGTTTCTTTTTTTCGCGGATTCGTGAAAAAACGGTCGTCTCTGGAAAATCGAGGCACCTTTATCCCGGCCACCTGCCCGATCTCCTCCGCGGAGGCCCGTTTTAAATGTTCCCCCGCCATTGTTTGCGGCAACTTTCAGCCGCTTTTACCACCGCAAACAACCATTTTCATTTAGTTTTCTTTTCATCCGGCCGATGCGCTAAGTGAATTTTACTGCCCACTTCCATTTCGCTCTCCTTTCATTCCTTACGCGTACCTCTGACCCTGTTTGGTAAATCTAATCCTTGCTTTTCATAAAAAAATCCTATCGTGCCCGTTTCTCCTGTGCACCATTCATTCCTCTCGTTTCCCCTTTTTACCCTTTCTTCCCACGAATTTTCTTCCGCTTTCTCGTCTGTTCTTACTAATTCTTGGTCGCGTTCCAATTTTTTGCTTCCCTGATAGATTGTTACATATTTCTTGCCTCTTAGGTTCGATACATTTCTCTCTTGTTTCGTTTGTGTTTTTTGTGTTGTTGGATTTGAATGGGTTCTGAGCTTATTTTGCGAGGCTCTGTTCCCTTTCTGCGACTCTATTTATGATCGTTCTTTCTCTTTCTCGATCCTTATTGCACGTGTAATTTGTCTTGTTTTCATTTTATCGTGTATTCATTTTACGTTCGTTTAATATATTCGTAGAATAGGAATTTTAAAACAGAGAACGTGTTCGACACACGATAAAAAAGATATTTGAGAAAAAAAGAAATGCGAGCCTTAATTCTTGTTTTAATCCTTTATATCAGATTAGTATTGAATATGTTAAATTGCAGAATAAATGAAATTTAAAATTGTAGAAGGGAAAACATTAAATTAAAATGTTCATTGGAATAAAAAGGATTTCTTTTTTAAAATACTCGAAAGAAAAGAGAAATGTATAATAAATTTACGTGACGCTATTACTACAATTTCTATCGAATAAAAATTTCTGTTAATATCGCTCAAGTATTTTGATAATAAAAAAATAAGTTTATGAACTTCTGCATATATTTTTTTTTAATCAAGTTATACGACTTCCTTTAAAAAATTCAAATTAAGAAGGAACTAATTAAATCAAAATTACGTCGCTACGACAAAATAACAAGAAAGCTACATTGAATTAACATTAAACATTGCTGAAATAAACTGCAAACGTAACTTTCTAAAACTTTTTCCAACCCTCGGTTTTCAATTCCTCGACCTTCCAATTTTTACACTTTAAACACTCGGTCGTATTACGAAACGTTTAAATACGTGGAATATATAACGCGACGTGACCTCATTTCTCTGTTAATTGTACTATTTTTATTACACGAGACCACTCGAGAAACGATCTTTTTCACCGATTGTGGTTAGGTTCTAACTTTTCGACTCGTTTCACCCCATTCCACTTTCATTTTCCTCGAGAACGAAAAAGTTAATCGCGCAACGCTGTCAGACCAATCCTTTAAATTGGAAACAAAAACGAAGGAAAGGATAACGAAACATGGAAATATAATAATATAAAGAGAAAAAAAGATTGGAGAAAGGAAAATTTGTCAATCATACATTCGAAACTAACGTATGTGTGATGGATTGCAATATAAATAAAAAAAGGAAAGATTAAAAAAAAAAAAAAAAAACAAAAGTTTAAAATGGTTCTCTGGTTGTGATTTTCGCAACATGATTTTATTAATTTTGACATCTTTGAAACTGATATTCAATCCCATGGTAGAAATATATATTTTCTACTATATTTATTTCGGTGAATCAGAGGGCGCAATTTTAAATTTTTGTCGAGGATTTTTGTTACGTTTCATAGTATTAATTTGCAGTGTAAATTGTTATTTTATAATCTTTTCAGGTAAAATTTGTTATAGAGTTTAACAGGATCCTGTTAATATATTTTTTTATGTTCAAAAAGTAAATGAAATTTATTTTTTGTAACGTATCGAATTTTTTGAAATATATTTTATTAGTTTGTTTATTGTTAATTGAAATATATACGAATAATATTTGGAGAATATCAATTATTATTTATCGATTATTCATTGTACATTATTCATTATTTTTATATATATATCGAAATTATCATAATAGAATATATATGAATAAAAAATAATTTTATTCATTTCTTACATTCAATACTAATTTCACCATAAAAACTAATTCAAATCGAAAATGTGAAATATGTATTATGTATTATGTAAATGTGATTTGATTAATTATATAAATTGTATTATGTAACAACGATATATATGTGTATGTGTATGTATATGTGTATGTGTTGTGTATGTGTATGTGTATGTGTTGTGTATGTGTTGTGTATGTGCATGTGTACGTATATATATATATATATATATATAT
>NW_006263447.1:782270-784595 GCF_000469605.1 Apis dorsata
TATCGAACGAATATTTCAAAAATCAGTGAATGGATTATTTTGAAATCCAATGTCAAGACTCAATATACTCAATATAAAACAGAATAATAATGATCGTAAAAAATATTTGCCTATGCTCTTACCTTGAAACGAAGCGAATGAATTTTACATCTCATCCTACATCTTATTTGCATGATATCAAGTTTTCAATTACATGAAATTGTTAAGAATCACATCACACATGTTTTATTCGATTGTACAAATATTTATTGAACAAAACACTTTATTAATATTAAATATAAAAATGAGAAAAGAGTCACTTCAAATTGTTACACGCCGCCATATTGAACTGAACCTATATAGTGTGTCCCTCTATGAAACTAATTTTCATAGTCGATAATACAGGGAGACGTTGTTACTGTCTAAGAAATATTACTCTTGTCTAGAAATATTACTAAATGATATAGATTATAATATAATTGAATCCAATTAATTATTTACAAATAATTAATAAAATAATTTAAATATTACAATATTATAATAAATAATTTTCCTATATTCACTTTAGATAATACAATATTGATGCGAGATGATATTTATGGAAAAAAATAAAAATAAAAATAATAAGAAATGCATGCTGCTGTATCGTTATTATTAATATCAGGATTATTTACCGATCGAAAAGATGTGCATACGTATATCATACGTATATACGTATACGTATATATGTGCATACGCGCGTGTAATTGAAATACGCACGATTTTCAACGTTATCGACAATTCGAGAAAACCAGGCATTAATAGGTACTTGTGCGGATCAACAATGTAATCGATTTTCATACTGGATCGGTGATTTAATCGATAGTATCGCCTACATGCCGATTACTGCATTAACAAACACGATTACCTCGCGTCGACAATTAATGTTTGATCAGTCTACGTCCTTTTAAACCGTTTCGTTCATTGTGCGTTAAAATCATCGTGGAAGGATCGGATTTTCCCAGTTATCGATTCTCCCTGATGCGAATCGCGGTAAAACCTCCCCCCTAGGAATTGTAAGTGGATACAATGCCGGACCTCGGTGATATCCCAAAACGAAACGACATACCATTCAATGTTTCGCGCGTGTGTGTGTTCATTGAAAGAAATAATACGATGTTTATTTTCGAAGGTACGGAATTTTGCAGGAAATTGCGATACCGAGCAGATTAAAAGTAATTACAGATATTGTGAATGTAAAATTTCAAGTGAAATTGAATTCTACGTTGTGATATTGCATTATACTGTATATTTTGCAAAGAAAATGAAAAACTGTTCCGACATTCTATTTCATTCTTAAATCATCGCCGCAAAACAAAAGAAAATAAAATGAAACATAAAAATTAATCTCGAATTCCTACCTTCTTCATTATACATACAATTTTTCTTAAAATTATATTATATCTCGCGTTCCTTGATCTTATCTTTCTCAAGGGTTAATTCGAAACATCGGTATAATACATCCAATGTAATAAATTAATTTCACATGGCATAATGTACACGACACGCGTGAACAATAAACCAGATCCATGGGTCAAAAACTGCCCACCCGTCGTGAGAGCGATAATATAAACCGTAGCTTCCTTCAAACACCTCCTCCCCTATTTTCCACTCTTTGTACCAGCGTAACAATCGAACATTGTTCCCTTTGTTCCCATTCGAAGCGTAATGCAGTAGGATTCGAAGCAATTTTTCACTATCTCGCCGACGAGTAAATTAAAATCACCATCGCGGCATAAAACGGTGCGGTCATCCCCGGCCTCGATTCCTCGACAACCCCTCGAAAACATTTGTCGCCGGGTCGAGAACCTCCCTTTGGATACGTGTACACTACCGGTTTTCATCCGAAATGTTAAATGGCTCGTAAGTTTGGGCCCGTTGCCATTTTCAATATTCTCTGGAATCGAGGATATATATATATATATATACACCGAAGAACAATAATTAATACAGGAGAGCTATCGATTAATCATCCTTTCTTCGTCTCGTCCCCCTGTCAACGACAAATTTTACGCCCTTCGCGAGAATTATCGCGTTTCATCGATTTTATCATCGTTTCACAGGCTGTATTGGATATATTTGTGAGGGCTTCTATTTCACTTACACGGGCACGTTTTGATCGTGGAAACAGAATTTTCGAATGGTCGGTTTTGTACGTTTCATTATTTTCGATTCGAGGCACGGTTTTTTGGGATCGCGGCCGATTTTTATCGTGTCCTTTTGTTCGCAACCTTTGTCCAGCCGCGTTTTTTTGAAAATAAGTGATTAAATACGACGGACTGTTTTTTTTTTTTTTTTTTTTTTTTT
>NW_006263447.1:784806-799275 GCF_000469605.1 Apis dorsata
GGAAGTTTGTAGGTTAATTCTTGCTGATACTTGCTGAAAATGAAACGTTCATTTACAATATTTTAAAACAGACGAATGTTAATGTCTTTATACTTTTGAATAGTTTCCAAAAATTCAATTTACAAAAGAAGAATTAAGAATAATTCTTATTACTTATACAAATATAATGAATTATAAAATAACATAAATACAGCATTGTAAAGAAAACCACCAATAGAATATATCTTTTTTAGTGAGGGAACAAATTCACACCTATTTCAACAAAAGCCAAGAAAATGAGAAATTTGAATAAAATTTAGGAAGCAAAGTAAAATAAGGATATATATTTTCAAAAATCGATCGATAATCAATAATTCACAGCCCCGTAAAAGATTCAATCAACCCTATAACATCATTATCACTGTGTCCAAGAGGAATATATCCAAGAGGAGGGATAGTTTCGCTCGGTCGCACCCTGTCCTCTATTAGGATCGTTCGTTCCAGATTCCTGCGATCGACAATCGCATAGACGCACCGTGCCCAATGAGCACGTACACACCTCGGATCGATTCCCACACGTATTATTAACACAGGTAGGAAATGGTGGTGCAGGAAACTTGGTGCGTTTTAACGTTTGCGGGCCACGTGAACAAATAGCCGGCGCATTAAAACACGTTTGCATATTCATAAGCGAAGGAACGCACTTAAGCGAGTTAACGACTCAACGAGCGGCTGAATATTCTTGACAGCCACCCAGTTGCGTTTTAATTAACGTTGCGAACCGTTGTTGACTACTGGCCATCCGTTATGCGTGCAAATTATCGATCCTGCACGCTTGGACCGCGAATCGTTTATGTTTTCACGCGTAACACGAAGCTGTTAATGTGAATCGAGAGGCGGTGATAAAAATGACCATTGTTCAGCATTGTTTCCGTAAAGAGATATTGTTTAAAAATTTCAATTATTTTTTTTTTTATTTAGTAAGTTTCAATCGTCTGCTGTAGATATATTGTCTGTAGTAGTTAATTAATAGTGTTTCGAGTTAAAATATTTGTTGAAAGGTGATTTGTATTTTTGAAAAGGCAGAAGGATATTGTTCATTATTTTGAATTTTTTTTTATTAATATTTATTATATATTATAATTATTGTAAATATATTATTTATAGAAATAATGTTTGAAGACGTAGTATAAAAAGAATAACATTGATTGTAGTTCTTCAATAAAACAAAAGATTATTTTTAATTTTTAATTGATAAATTTCAATTTTTCTTGACAAAATTATATTGCTGCGAATAATAATATGCTTCGATACATAACACGGATATTATAATATAAATTGAAAAGTTTATAATAAAAATAATACCTAATGTAAATTATTTATAAATTATAGAAGATTTAATTTATGAATATTTATAACACTTTATTGTGTGCATGGTGAATCGATACAGAAGAAAGAAGACACTTAGTTTTCATTTTATTGATCGGATATTAGAATTCCAATACTATCTGAACAGTCGATCAAGAGGACGTAGTGAAACTTTTACGAGACGCACTCCAATCTAGTTGCACAATGGCTTCGAAAATCTTCTTTAGAAAGATTTTATACTCTTCTTGCGATTCAACAAAATTGTACTTTGCAACTCGATAATATTATTGATCAGCACGATATATCAAATTCTATTTAAATTTTTTTATCAAGAAATTTTAATTTAATTAAATTTCGATTTTCTTTATTAAAATATTCGTATCGTATATTATATAACTTCTGCGTGTGTTACTGCAATTATGTAACGTTCATGTAACACAAGATTAATGATACATATTAAATAAATTTATAATAAAAAAAACTACGATAAAATATAGAAAATTATCTTTGCAAAAAATGTCAGACACGAAAGTGGCACAAGTGATAATTCGCTTAACATCATATTTCAAACGTGTTACATTCACGTCTTTCGTTCTTGTCTGCATGATAAGTAGAGAAGCGTTCTATCAGGTAATTAATTGCGCATAATAGCCATCGATTAATCGGTCATTCTCGTCTATCGCTGACCTGAAATCCGTCATTGTCGGCGTTCCGTGACAAATCGGCTGTATCGTCTGAGAATACCGCCCTGTCAGAGATAGGGAATTTAAAATAGATAACCGCAGTAAAAATAATCGAAATGTTTTTATTATCTTCTCTCAAAGAAATCGCAAACTTAGAACGTTATACGTATATATAAATTTTGTTTAATTTAAAGAAATAATTCTAAAAGATACAATATGAATAAAATATTTCTAACGGTATGAAATTCAAATATCAAACCAAATGATGCGAGTTGATAGATATTTCTAACGTTACTTTCTATTTATAAATGAAATGTTATTTCCTATTCCGATAAATTTGTCCATGAAATTGTTAATTCACTATCCTTTCAAATTGAATATTCACTCATACACGCTTTTCCCACGAGCTTCGGCCATGATAGTGGAAAAGGCAATACAATTTCCGATAAAAAAAAAACCAGGAAACGAAATTTCCACCCTTTGGTCTCATAAATAGTCAATTTGGTAGTATTTGACATGCCATTGACACGTTTCAATATTCAGCCGATGGATACACGATATCGAATTTGTTATCGTGTTTTGGATACGTTTCGTTTTTTCTCTCGATGGACAGAGAGAGAGAGAGAGAGAGAAAGAGAAAGAAAGAGAGAGAGAGAGATATTAGTCTCACTATACAAGCGTCAAATTATTGTAAATAGTTATACGGTACGATTCTCGTGTTTTTTTAATATTTAGAAAGTACACCGTTCAAAATAACCATTATAAAAGTTAATTGAAGTTTTTGAAATGACAGAAAAATTGCGTTCATACGTTTTCATTAAATGATTGATACGTAAAACGTAATGAAGTTTTTTTCAGTAAATAGTTCGAATAATATTTTCGGAGCAAATATATTTTTACTCGGTTATTTGTATAGACAAATAAGATAAAATAAAGCAATGAATAATTAAGGATGATTAAAATTGAAGCAAATAAAAATTGACACATATTATTTAAAATGATAAAACTCTGTAATTAACGTTATTTATAAAAAAAACTTTTTACTAAAAGTTGGAATTAATTAATTAAAAATTTCTTGATAATTGTTCATTTTTTAAAATTTATAAATTAATATCAAATAAGTATTATAAGTATTAACATTTTTTTTTTTTTATTGAAACTACATTTTTGAAACGTTATTGTAGAATGATCAATAATGTTTCTACGTGCTAAAATTCTTTCTTGGTAATATTTATGCAAATGATAAAGGAGATAGAACGAATAAAGAATGTAAATTAATACGTCTAATTGTCATTAACAAAGTATCTTGACCGTATTACGTTACACTTAGCCTCTATTCGCCCATAGTCTTATTAAGGAAAATTATACACATGCCACACAAAGTATAAAGAGACCGGTAGACTTCAGAGCGCCCCGGTTAATTGCTACAATTACGTTTGATTAATGACTCTAATTGCACTTTCTTTTTCATTTTTTTTTCCACCTCTTTCTCTATTCCTCTTTTATTCAATCCTGTAACGAGCCACGATATCGTTAGCTAACGTGAATCAACGCGGTTACCCGAATGAATAACGAAAATTAATATTCGACGTAACTCGGTAATATGAAAGATTTATTCATTTCGTGTAATGCAGATGTTTACGACACGAGCGTGAATACAATACAGGCTGCATGCATGTTGTTGAGTTTAGAACTTTGGTTTAATGTTAAAAGTCATTTACTCGGATATAATTATCAGCACAGTTCTCTTGAAACATGGTATATTTAATTGAAAATAACTTTAGATGATTCTGTCTAATTTTCTAAATTAGTTACACGCAACGTACAATGTTTAATAATTATTATTATATTATAAAAATTAATATTTACCGTAATTTTTACATACACAACGTATAGAAAATTGTTTGCAAATTTTAAAGAATTAAAATTTATGATTGCAAAACGAATGAGATCATAGATTAGATTCTTATAATAAGTATTGGGTGGTCTTTGGAGGAGGATATATTTTAGAAAATACATTTTAATTGTGCAATCTCAAAAGATTGAAGATAGTAATTAAGGGGCGCCAAGGTTTTGACAAATGGGATAATTACCGAGTAATATATTGTTAGCAGTTGCTTGATTATATTGTTTTAAAATAATTTAGTACTTAATAACAGGATAATGATGAATGAAAAGTAGATTATATATAATTGAGATATCCGAAAATTTTTCTTAGAATTCTGACATAAATTTTCTATTTCTGCTTCTTCTTATTTTCTTATTATCTAAATCTAATTTCAGGAGAATAAATATTATATTGCAAGATTAAATTTTTTTCGATATAAAGATGAACTTGCAATTTTCAAAATCAAATCATTTTTTTTTTATTCACTAATTATAAACTTATCAAAAATAAAAAAAAATTGTACTCGTCAAAAATGAAGTTTTATCATCATGATCAATAAAAATTGTTCTCGTCACTTACTATTCAGATACTGTTCAGATCATTTACCTAGGAAAATCAAAGATAACAATTTTGATTGGACACGAAGTTTTATCGATAACTTTCCACACGATAGTTAAGTCAGACGATTTGACACAAACTCCAGTCACGCTCTCCTCTTGTCATATGATGTACCTGACTTTCGGCTCGTCTTTGTCATTACAGTGACAATGACAGATGCGGAGGCAGTGGCAGGTGGAATTGCTCAGTTACCATGCGACGTGGAACCTCCAGTCCCCGGGGACAAGCTGCATCTAGTTATTTGGTACAAGGAGGAAGCAGACGCACCGATATACAGGTAAATTTCATTTTTGCATTCCTTATTTCCATTTTCATTTCACATTCTTACTCCATTGCTCGAGCAAAAATGAAGAAAATAGCAAAAACACGTATACTTTTTAAACAATTTAGAGGGATTTTGATTTCTATTTTACACATAGTTTTGTATTTTGATTTGAAAATTAAAAATTAATAATTTTTTTTTTTAATAGAATATTTATTAGTATGAAGATATACCTAAGGATTAAAAGAGGAAAATTTGTAATGACAATCAATATAATTTATAATTTAGAATTTTTTTATAATTTAGAAATATTTAAATGTGTTGTTAAATCTATTTTGTCTAAATTGTCTTTTTCTTTGAGTTATATGTACATATATTTTTAAATATATTTGCTGCATTTCAAATATTAATTATATCCTTGGTTTTTATGAAACTTTACAAATTTATTAATTATTTTTTGTGTTTGATGTTACATCTTTGAGCTTTAAAGAAAATTTTCCTTCTCTTTAAATATTTTATAAAGTAAAGTCCCCCTTCTGAGCCATGAAAAAATATGAAAATCATAAAGTCAATAAAAATAGATTTATCATACTTTTTATGTAGTAATAAAATACAGCAGTAGAAACATAAACATAAAACAAGCTTTCAAACTACATATGAATATGTTCTTTCTAAGCTTCTAAATCAAAATACCGTTTAATCTATATTTTTATAGAAATTGGAATCTTTTCTAGCAAATATATATTTTCTGTATACAAATTGATGTTACAAATTATAATTCTAAACAATTTCTTTAATTAAAACCTATATATATCATTTCATCATCCTTAATCTGTGAAATAGCACTTCAAATAAGCCTTGTACTTCAAACCAATTAAGTTGCCCTCGTAACAAGTCTTAATTAGAAGAAATTCTGTGCACTATAAGAAGTTAATCAATTGTATTCAAGATCACTAAGCAATACACTTTCTACTCTTTATCTTCTATCTCCTTTCAACTTCCATTCAACTAAATTTTTAGAAAAAATTAACTATTTTTTCTCACTACTTCCATGAAAAGAATTTTTCTGCCAGTCTATCATCAATACATTTTGCCAGAAAATGATTTCATTGTGAAAAGAGAAGGAAGGAAGTTTTTAGAGAAGTGGAAGAAAAAGAAATTAGGAACAAATAACAGGGTGTTACATTGTATTATAGAATAGAGTACCCGTCATTTGTTCTTCCGCCTTCAATTTTCGTCTATTTTCTTCCACCATTACTTTTCTTCCGCTCTTTCTATAACAAGATCTCTTTCCTGGTCACCTAAAATACAACGAGAGCTCGATAACAGATCGTAATTATCGTTTAACAAAAAAAAAATGTATAAATAAAAATTACCTAAAGAAACTTCAAGAAACGTGAAATAAATTCTTCGAATCATCTAGTAATCCTCGAAATTTAATTTAAATCTTTATTAAGATGGAACGAGGCAAAGTGATGAGAGGTAACGACGACGAAGAGGCAAGCAAGAGAATGCAAACGGATAAATAAATGGATGAGATTGGCAACGTTTCAGAGATTAAAATACCTTGGAACTGGAAACGAATTTATGGAAAATAATCCCGTTTTTGGAACGGGAGAAACATTTAAAACATCAACGATTATTTCACGGAATGTTTCGCAGAATGAGACGGAAAGATATGACGAACGAGATCAAAGTTTCGTCTCATTATGCATGTGGAGGACTCGAAATTATCAGATACAAGATCTTCAAGTGACTTCTACGATTTCTTCGGTACACCGTGCTCCTCCTCAAGTTTCTCAAAATATTTGCTCGCGGTAAATAATTCTTCTCGCTCCCTCGCTCGGGACATTGAATTGAGTAACGTTCAAATCGTTCCTTTTCAGTGCAAGTCTCGAAAATATTTAGAGAGTTATTGTGAGACGTTCTTTCGAAGCATATTTTAATGTTCACGTACCTTTTTCTTCTATTTATCTCGCCTTATATATATTTTACAAGAAAGTAACTATTAATCTCGTAAAAAACAATCAATCCAAGTTAATATCTTGATTTCCTCATAAAAATTTTAAATATCATACAATAATATCTTCGACAACTCTCACGATATCCTCCAATAATTTCAATAATTTTCTCCTCACTTGTAAACTGCGGGAATACACCGGTTGTCACGCGTTGAAACGAGCGGAGAAAATCTCGGGTCGAAAGTGGAACGAAGGAAAGCCGTTCACACGGTATCACGGGAGGTTGACAGAATGAAACGTTCAGGGACGAGAGTATAAACGTCCTCCGAGGACCGGTTCGAAGATCCAGACCCCTGGGGCGTCGTGTCGGCCGCAAACCTCATCTTGCCCGCGGCCTTTTATACGGGACGAAAAGATTCGAGAACACACCTGTCCAAATGCACCGTGGATAATCGAGTTGGACTCGTAATTCGCGCCATCGAACCATGCTGTATCGATTTCACACGGTCGTTTTTCTTTGCAGGCCTGTCCGTGTTCCTCTTATTTCTCTTCATTCGTTTCTTTTCCAATCGTTCTTGTTAGCGATCTTACATGGTATGGAGTTTGAGACAAGGAGATGTTGATTTCTTTTTTTTTTTTTCTAATGGATTTGTTAAACAGATTCACTGTATGTTCGCTGTATGATGTCAAGATTTTTTTGTGATTTATGACAGATAATCGTTTGATCTTCTGTGTAGAATATGTATAAGTTATGTTACAGTTACGTTATGGGGAAAGGAAAGTAAATTAAAGTAGTTTATTATGTGAAAGTTTCGGTGAATGTCTTAATATTATGTCTCATATGTGAGAGGATAGGAATATGAAATTTCAGTGGTCAGATTTTTCTTTATATTTTTTTTTAGAATGATAAGTTTCAACAAGTTAATTCAATAATATGATAATTCATTGTAAATTCTAACGATCGAAAAACAATTTATAAATTTATTATATATTTAAATGAAAAAAAAATGGTTTAAGAAATAGAATTAATTGAAATCCAATTTTCTATTCATTCAATTAAATTATTCTAATAAATAAATTATCGACACACAATTGTGAATAATACAAAACTACAAGAGAGCATTAAACGAACAAAATTTCAAACTGCCAATAAATAATTATTCGACGTCTACGCTTCCAGCTTCCAATCTCAATTAAATTGCTCGCGTAAAAAATCAAAATAATCGATAAAGTAATGTTCAAAATTAATTAATTCGATTGAAACGTTCGAGCCCTTTTCGTTTCAAACACGGAATCGCAAAATTTCGACATTTTCGACAAGGGGGCTAATATTTTTCGCGTAGGGGGGAGGTTTTTTAATCACCAACGATCGACAAATATTTGCCCGGATGTTTTCATCGAACGAAACCTGAATGATATTTTCGTGCGTTTTAAACGGCTTTCGGGTCAGATCGATTTTGTTGTAATAACGCGATAGGGTAAATAAGGGACAAGCTGTCGGGTAAAAACACGACAGTCATTTGAGAACCATTTAAAGTGAGCGAGCGTTTGACGTGTGCCACATTTTTGGTTTTAGTTTGAAGGGAAAAATTCATGGGTACCGTGAATATACTCATAAGATGCTCGTCAAATAAGATTTATAAATAACAGTAACGAGGGAGTAAACTATTTGGAAATATCCTTTTATTCGATCATTAAGTATTTACTCTCATGAATGTGTATTTATTTCTCGTGAATGTCTTCTAATAATTGTTTCATAAAATTAATTAATAATAACGAGCCTGTATATTTTATCACAAAATCTACTCCTCTAATCTTTACATATAACGAATAACAAAATATTTAAAAATATTTGGAAGTGCTAGGTAATCACTTCTCATTATTAAAAATTAAAATTAATTATACAATTGTTGAATTATTTTTTTTTCTGAAGATTGGAATTTTTGTCCAACAACACGTTCGTCCAACGTGTCATCCTTTGGAGAGGATGCAGTTCGCGAGAGGCAGGACTTGCGACAGGACACTTGTCAAATGAGCAAATTTATTAGTAACAATAAACCAACGCGCGCGGATACGCGTGACGTATGGGCGTTATACAATGTACAGCACAATATGATTCAACTGTGTGCAGAACAATGTAGAATATGGCGGGCATGGTAGACGTTTCGTTTCGTGCGCCGCGATAAATTGGATCTAATGGGTCGTTGTGTTCTTTTCGATGGAAAGATATGGAACCGTGAAATGAGATGGTAGAATTACGCGAGCGCAAATTGAATTTTCGAATTGCGTGTATATATTATGACGATGTGCGGGGGTGTAGAATCCCGCTAGATGGTATTGGGGCATATTGGTGCGAGATATAAGCGGGAAAGTGCAAACCTGGGGGAACGTGAAGTTACAGGTTTGCGGAATTGTAGAGAATTCGTAGAATTGTGGAATTGTGGAAATTCGAGGATGAATTCGTATCGCAAGAGCGAGGTATCATTGAATGAATTGTAGAAAATGGAAAGTTGGAATTGCATATATATATATGTTGATAATAATTTGTGAAAATTTTCATAGTAAAATGTTAAATTGTAATTGTAAAATTGTGCATAATTCGTGGACCATCATGAAAAATTATGATAATGAGAAAATTATAAAGTTGATTCGCCGTGTATAGAATTTTAAAAATTTCAAAAATTAAAATAGCGTGTTAAAATTAGAGAAAACGTTTGAATTGAAAATTGTAACAGGATGGAAATATGAAATTATGGAATGATAAAATTGCAAAGTAAAGGTATTGTTGAAATTTGAAATTCTGATATTGGAGAATTGTAAGACCGTAAGGCTGCAGGATTGTAGTACAAGGGAATTACAAATTAGGTTAATAGAATAAGAGAATTACAAATTAGCCTTGAAGAATTATAGAATTGCAAAATCCGAAAATAACATAGATAGCATATGCAAATTAAGAACAAGAAAATATATAAAACCAGGATACTAATTAATAATAGAATATTGAACTGATTGCAGAATGAGAAAATTATATAACAGAATAATGGAATTACAGGATTGGAAAATTATTTTAATATTTTTACCATATTATAAAACTCGACTACTACTACGAATAGGAAAATAAATGAAAATAAAATTTCGGTACACGAACATTTTTAAAAAACGTAAATTTTTAAAATTATGGAATTACAAAATATCGAACAAATTAATCAAAAAGCATTATATTTAATAAATATTTAAAATAGAAATTCTACCTTCTAATTCTAAATAGGCAAAATTATAAAATAATTACATTAATCGTAAAAATTTAAATCCAACAAATACCTATCCAAAATGAAATAGAGAATCTATATAAACATAAGATGTACGATAAATTTGTTATTCAAACTTCACTCAAAATGCGATAAAAAGGATTCGATCAAATATAAAAGTACATATTGAATCTTTCGATATATGTTTTCCTCCCTTTCGTCCCCCCCTCTAAGATCCCTTATTCTCAGAAGTTGATATCACGATCGCAGTTTATGCATAGAAACTAGGAGAAGCAGAAATCCCATCTTTCTCGCTATCGTTACAGAGGATCGCATCCTCATCTTTGCTTCACGTACTATTTCCGTTGCCGCATCTACCGCATGGTTGTTCCACTTACGGTAGAACTTGGATCCAAGGATCGTGATCCCCGTTCTAAGTCTTTAAAATGTATGAAAACGTTTCGAGTTCTAAAACAGAAATGTTTGTAATGCTATCGACGAGGAATTGATTATCGCAAATTAATTATCGCAATTATCGTTCGATAATTATTTCAGACGTTATATTTAGATCTTTTACTCGCGACTATAAGGCGTAAAGATTAAAATGGGCGAAACAGAGTGGAATATAGTGACTATAATTCTTGTTTCCAATGAACTCTTGCACCGTGGATGTCGATCGAATGGCTGGAAGGGCAAAGAGCAATTCATTTTATGGACCTGCTCGTCGGCAAGAACACTGCCGTGGAACATTTATGAAATTAAACGTGCTCTTCCGTAGAATCGACAAGAAAGAGAGTTTGTGTGGGAAATGTGACGAGATGGATAAAATAGGAGAGTGTATGAAGTGAAATGTTCGACGTTTTCCTTCCGATTTATCGTGATATCGTGTTAAACGAAGCTGCGTATTTTTTTATTTTGAATATTGTGCGCTATGCACGTTAACAACAAATTTTAACAAACAAGGAAATAAAATCTAAATGAATATTACGAATATTTTTCAAATTATTAAAAAGTATAAAAAAAAGGAATACAAAAGCTGATCCAAAAATTCTTTAAAAATTAAATATTTTTCCAATTTTAAAAGATTACTACAATTATTACAAATATGAAAATTATAAAATATACAGTACCTCTAACACGATTCAAAGCGAATATCTGTCACACTTCTCTAAACCGAGCAAGAATGATGGGATAATAATAAAACCGACTTCGTAAAAGTCAGAAAAAAATATTACTATTTCTCCAGTATTACTACTATTACTACTACTACTAGTACTACTACGACAATCGCATTACCTCGCGTCCAACTTTACTATCGTGGGTATAGTTTTTATTAAAACTACGGCGAAAAGTCGGCCCTATTTTCACGAGAACGGTTGTATTTCGGCGGAAAGGCGAGTTTCTCCCGCGAGTTTATTTTACTGGCGCGCGAGGCGTGAGTGCGGTTTCCGGCCGGGGGAATTTTTATATCCTCCCTCAGGTGGGGAAGAGGAGGGAGAGGGGAGGAGGGGATGAAATAAAGAGCCCTCGCTCAACTTATATCGACGCGTTGCGCTTTTATTCCGCTTCGCCCGCGGCTTTGGACACGCGAGCAACGTTTGGACAGAGGGGCAAAGAGATTCCGAGATGAATTTCCGCCGTTTAACACTCGTCGAGTGGCTCTCGCGCGGAGACTTGCGGCTTTTTTGTGAATTTTTACTTCGCTCCCCTATTCGACTCTTGATTCCTCTTTTCCCCTCGATTTTTTTTTTTCATTTTTTTTCCCCCTTTTTCGTTTCCTTTTTGACATTTTCGTAATATGTCGTTGTTGATGGCGGTTGCGAGTTATTTGTGCGATAATCGAACGCGTTTCGAGGGAGAGGAAAATGGAAGGTTATACGACATGTACGTAAGGTGTAAAGGTGGTTATGTACGTAGATGTGACGCAATTTAGACGTGGCTCTTTCATTCGTGGAATGGTGATCGAAGAATTGATATTTATAGTAGTTTTAATAAAGAAATTGTATCGTGGAGGTAGATGTTAATATTTTGGTACAATATTAAATTAATATCTTATATAAATGTAAAAGTTACATGTTCAACGTGAGATTTTTATTTTGTTTTCTTGGAAATAAAATCTTAAAAGATTTTCTTTTTTTTACATTATTTTTTGGAAAAGGAAAATTGAGATTAAATAATAGCTCATTTTCTATGACACTATATAATTTTAGTATCTTTTATTTTTCTAAATTCTAAATATATATGTAATTTAATATTGTACGATATTAAGAACGATGTTAAGAAAATTTATATATTGATCTTCATCCCACAAGAGAGAAATATTTACAAACTCGTTAAAAATCGAGTTAACACGTTTTTTCATTCGAAATATTCTTCTCCACTTCCAGAGGACTAAAAAGAAACTCCACTGATTCCAATTCGATTCAGTATGAACAGCGAATGTTATTAATTCTATCGAATTAGCGTTGCTAACGAAGTTAACCCGCTTCGATGCGAAGTCCGCGGAATTACCAAAGCCCGATTGAAATTAACCGAGTATCCAAATTCGATTTTTATTAAATCCAGTTCGTTCGATGTCGTGCCGATCTCACCGTGCAAACTAATTACTTCGGTGTTACGCGTTAAAGTTAACGGTTAATTACATCCTAGCTGTCAAACGACCACTCTGATCAATCGGAAATCGCAACCGAAAAAAAACTGCTCGATTACTATCGTTTTTTTCATTTAATAGTATTTTGTTGAACGGGACATATTGCATAACTGGACAGAAAATCTGGTGCAAATTCAATTTCTAAAAAAATAAATAAATAAAAAATGTAAATAATCATGAAAGAAATTTCTTCTATCCAGAAGAAATGCTTTGATCTCTTTAAGATCGTCCCATACACGCTCGATAGTCCCATGAATTTATTTAATCTGGTATCGAAGAAACAGTAATAAAAGTATCGTTGCGTAGAAACTAAATATTTTTATGTAGCGAAGATGATCCATGACATATTCCACGATTGATCGTTTCACGAGAGTTTAGCACAGGCAATATGAAAGTTTCGATATACTGCTCTTACTTCTTTTTTTTCTCTCTTCTTCTTCCACTTCTACTTCTTCTGTTCACTCGAATCTCGAAGAATACTTTCGCATCCATCCACCATGGAATAAGGTTAGGCTTCGTTCGTGCGTTTCTCGAATAAGTTAGAAATTTTCTATTCTTTTCTTTACCAAAATCTTTGAATTTTTTTAATTATTTAATTTCTTTTTTTTTCGTAGATATATATTGTATTTATAGAATATTAAAATTATTTAATAAATTTGTATAATAATTTTTTATCGCATAATAATAACAATTTGTCTTAATAATTTGATTTACTTTCTATAAAATTGTGATTAAGTTGTTAGGAAGTTGTAAGCTGTTGAAAGTAAAGTGAAAAGGACCAAAAAAATCTCGTTATGTTGCCTTTCTATTTCTTTTCCTCTATCGATAAACAAGCAAGTATTATAATTCATCTCAATCATATGAATCATCATGTATGATGTGTCCAATAAATATTGTCGTAAGTTGATTTATCTTCGAAATGAATTATTCAATCCATCGTCCACAGTAATAGCATTTCCTTAATGTATAAATGCATTTCGTTTGATTCCAGATTGCATTAGCGTTAGATTTAACGCTTTGCCTTCAAAAATCGATCATAATAAATCTTTTCTTTTTCGCATCTTTATAATTTTTATCTGTTATCTCGATGGATAAACGATCAATATTTAATTTATTCACTCGCATATAAGTTTTCTTGCACACGAATTTACACGAAATTCTTCAGCCACCATAATACGTGTCACGTTCACGTTATTGTCCTGCCGTTTCTTTCATTCATCATTACAAGTTTACTAATGATCTATGATGCAATGAATACATTTCAAGTAATAAATATGGCATAATTAATGATTTTATTATGCATTTCATTATCATATTTCAATGTTTCAAAAATTAATTTAGAATACAAAATTGATATTTATCAATTTAGCTCGACTCCTCAATTTTTTAAAATTCTCGATTAAAATTGCACATGTGTAATAAATTCGTAGTTGCACATTGTAATATATATTCTTAGACAAATCTTGTGAAAAGAACACGATAAAGCCACGTTTCAACGTAAATTTCTCCACTTCTGTTTTCTTTCTTTGAAATCGCTCTAGAACACGAGCCAAAATGTTTGAATATGTTTGTTCACCGGGCTAATAAACTTGCCGCGTGTGTATGAAGCGAGCCAATGATCATGAAGAACAGTTTTATTGGGAAAATTGACACCGGCCTCTGCTCGAAATACCTCGAATTCCTGTTTTCGCGTGACTACGTTGAAAAGCTACGAGAAATATTCGATGTAATCGGAGCATGGAATCGCATTGTTTTCGCTCGCTGACATTACGTATTCTATCGGTATTTTTACACGTTTTTTTTTTTTTTTTT
>NW_006263447.1:799420-808938 GCF_000469605.1 Apis dorsata
ATTAATCGATAGAATATTTGAATTTTTGATCGTGACAAAGTTCGTTGATTCGACAATGATTGCTCGCTGATAAATATGTTTCGTTGATTGTGAAAATGATTCGAATGAAATATATTTAATGATATGTAGATAAGGGGGAATCATTTTCGAAAAAAATTCATTTTCACGATATGCAATGTAAAAAGAAGTTGAGTATTATATAATATTATATAATATTTGTCGATGGCTATAGAGAATTCTGTACATATCGTATATATAATAATAATTTTATATACAATTTAATTTTAATGTATTTAATAATAATATATCATGATGATTTAATGATGCAATGTTTATATGATACGATGAATAATGTAAATGAAATGGATGATGCAATGTTATATTTTTATTCGCATAATATTTAATTTTTCGAACCGCAATTAACCAGAAAACAAAAGTATCGAAGTCTGTATATTATATCTATTGATTAATAATAAAGATATTTGTAAATATTTTTTGTAGCTATTATATGTTCCTATAGTATAAATTTTTATGAATATATAAATTGAAATATATAAATTAATAGTAATAATTCCAATATATGTAAAAATAATGTAATATAAAATTTAAAATAAATTTAAAATGAAGTTATTTTCAAAAATGTGTTTATATGTTAATTGAATATATTATTTCAGCAATTCCATCCAATGATCGAGAGGTTTTATTCGTGAGAAAATTATTTCAAGTTTCAATGAATTTTGAAATATTGAATTGTAGAAATATGTTACACGCGATGGGAACAATTGCACGTCATTCTGTATTTTAATATAATGTTTGCCAACATGTACGAATACTGCAAATGCTGCCTTTAAAATGATGAACATCCTCTTGGAAACAGGAATTACAGGAAACATGGATGGAAATTGCCAAAACGATGATTGTAATAATGCGTTTCTTTCAAAATTTGAATTTATGAAAGTGATTTGGTTTTCTGATGATTTGTAACACGAAAATTAATATATCTAACAGCAAATATAAGTTATTCCATTTAAATTCGCTTATTCTTTTGTTGGAATTTTGTTGAACAATTATAGATATACATTTTATATCTAAATTTTTTTTTCCAATTTAATATATAAATTTGAAAAATGAAATTTTCTATGGAACAAAGAAATTTCACAACTTTATCTCTGAATTTTTCATTTATAAATAGCACTCAAAATTGACATTTTACGCTATTTATATTGTTCTATCTCTTTCACATTCAATGTTCAAAATTTGAAAAATTTCTTTCCACGTACACTTATATTGCGATCGAAAACATATTTCCCATAAAACAGGATACACAAATTTTCATAAAAGAAACTTCGTATTTATCAGTTCGTGGCAAATCACATTATTTTTCATTTTACAGTTCTTCTTCATTTTACAGTTTTTCTTCATTTTACAATTCTTCTTCATTTTACAGTTCTTCTTCATTTTATATTTCTTCTATGTATACATCAAAAATATGAAACGAGAGATTATACAAGAAAAAACATTATGACATATTTCGAACATGATTTATTTTCCAAGAATTCACTCAGGAGTATCGTTTCTGATCAACCAACTATTGAAATTCATTGTCTTCTTAACCCACCCCTTTTCCATTTTTACGCTCATTGTATACATTCGTTTATGTACAGTTTCGATACGAGGGGTCGAAACAACCTGGAACAAGGGAAACACTGGCAGGATAACAGCCTCGAAAAACGTGCCTTCTTCAGATATTCAGAACACCCCGCGAAACTCATTCTCGAGAAAGTCGGTGAGAGCGATGCTGCCGTTTACAGATGCAGGGTCGATTTCAAGCAATCCCCCACCAGGAACAGCAAAGTGAATCTCACGATTATCAGTAAGTTTTCTGTCATATGTTTTATATTCATGATTTTTCTTTATCTCCTTTTGATTTATAATAATTTACAATATTAATATTTTATAGGGTGTAAAAGATTATTGTTAATAATACTGTTAAATAATGATAGAATTAATTGAATATAAATTTGATGTGTTAATATACATATGGTAAAATAATTTAATAATATTTTTAATATTATTAATTTTTAACACACTGTGATATTCAAATATTTAATTGTAATAATAATTATTCTATCTTTTCTTCTTTCTTGAGGAATGATTTAGATATGAAATTTCAAGGTAATCGAAATTGTAGAAATAATTAATGATTTTTAATTTATACAATGTTTTACTTTTTTTAGAGAATTTTTTATGTTTCGATAATATTCAATTTCGATGATTTCTTATTTATTTTTTCTTTTCCATTAATTCTTCGAATTTTAATTTTTTTTCTTGAAAGAAATCCCTCATTATATAACCTTTTTCTGTTTTACGATCTTTCTTTTATCGACTATTTCTTAAGTCAAACTCCTTTGAACCCTTTCCCCTTGCATCCTCGACCGGATACGTATTTCGTCCGTCCCTTGTGTCTGTCCGTTTCATTCTCCATTAATCTTCTCGTCCTTCCATTTCCTCTGCTTTGAGTCACCTGCATCCATTACTTCCTCTTGACACGGTAATGCAATATCTTCGAGCTTTGTCTTTGCTCACTTGTTTATTACGCTTCCTTTTTTCCTACCATTTGTTTGCGTATCTGTCTTCTTCTTCCATTTTTCATTTTATCACTGACAATTCTTTTTCAGTTTTTGACTTCCATCTCATTACACACAGAGATTTTGTAATTTTTATCTTATATAATATTAACATTTACAATTATCTTCCATTACATTTTTAATATCTTTTTTTCCCTCAAAATATATTTTTCATGATTCTTACTTATTTTTGAATTAAAAATTTTTCACGTGTGTTCGTGAATTTTGTCTCACATCGATACATCCTCCTCTTGTTTCTTTCCTTTGCTATTTAGTTTTTTAATACGTGTACGCAAGAGAAAGTAGGAATGTTATTACAGAAACATAAAAAGAAAACTAAAAAGCAAAGTAGAGTCATTCGTATCCGTGTCACTAGTACAACCACTCTTCTTGATAAATTTCTAAGTTTTCCTTTTATCCACTTTTTCTCCTTTTTCCCCTCCATCTTTTCTCTCTTTTTCTTCATTTTAACAATTACACGCTTTTCATCGAACAAACAAAATAATATATATAAACTAAAGTAAATTTTTAAAATTATATTTCTTCTTTCTGTTTTAATCTTCATTACGTTGTATCGATTTTTTCTGTTTCTTAATTTTCTTTCGTATGAAAATGTTATTTCTTTTTTTACCTTATGATATATGAATTCTAATTTTATAGAGTTTCCATCCTTTCCATCTCCTTCTTTAAGATGAAAGTGAATTTAATTTATTTATTTTTTTCGTAATAACATAATTTTTTTCCTTTATTTTATTTATTTTACTTATTTTTTGGAAATGCAATTTTCTTTGCTAATTTTTTTTCGTATAATAATGCCTTTCTATATTATACCTTCATATTTCACAAAGTATAATTCTATTCTTCCTTGTTTCTTTCTCTTGAAATCAAGGAAATTTCATTTCCACCAATTTCTTTCGACCAACAATTTCCTCAATTTTTATAATTTTTCCCAAGATTCCAAAGATAGATAAATTATCTTTCTTTTCTCAGCATCGTCATTTACTAATTTATTTTTCATTTCGTTAAACTTTCTTCTCACGATAATCCTTTTTCTATTTTATTTAGCTTCATACTATACAAATCACAATTCCTTCAAATTGAGACAATTTATCTATTCACTTCTCTTTTCTAACTTCATCTTTCTGATAATTTTTAACAAATTTTTCATATTCTAACTTAATATTTTCTTCATCCTACTTCATCGTCTTTATCCTCTTCATCTTTCTCTCTTTAATCAATTAAACATTCAATCCCTGTCTCTCTCTCTCTTTCTCTTTGATATCCTGAGAATTGATCAGGCTTGGCAGACCGCTTTTCGCGATTAGCTCGAACAAACAGAGAGTGGATTCGGTCTTCTTGACCCGGATCTATCGTTCAGCAAGCGACGATTAAAAGGGGTTTTTTATCTGAAAGTCGTCAGGAGAAATACGAAATTAGATCGGCGATCTTCACGGCGTTCGTCGAGTCGAAATCGCAGGCATCGATGTCAATGATATCGATAAGTAGATTCCAATGCACGCTTTAAATCTTGTTGTCGCTCAAAAGAATTCGTTTTCCTTCTGTTTCTTGGTTAATCGACGACGAGGAATCTTTTTTCTCTCTCTCTTGAATTTTTTCCAGATCAATATCGAAATACATTTATCTTTTTACATTCGACAAAATTAGAAGAATTAATGGATATACGTAATATCATTTCGAATATATAGAACGAATATTAATAATTAAGAGAATTTTAAGAAATTTATTTACAATATAAAATTATGTAAAAATTATTTCTCATATATCCATCGACCAAGATTATATTTATATTTATCATCCATTATCGCAATCTAATCATCATTAACTCGACGAGAAAAAGCTGTAAAATCTAAACAAATCTTTCGATCGCACAAATATTTGCAGAATTAAGGAATAAAATTCTTAAATTCCTAGCAAGATTATCATCCCAATTACGGCGACACGTCGCAAAAATGTTTCATCTTTACCGAATGAAACTGATAAAAATTTCTCTGTGCAAGAAAACAAGCCTTATCTCCACGGGCTCGCAATCTCCGCCTTTCTCGTTATAAAATAATTTACATACCACGCGACCACATTTCTCGAGCGCGCCACAGGGCGGTTATGAGGTGGTAGATAAGAATTGCCACCCACTACACCGATGTCCTGGGGTGTCTGTCGGACGACACAGGTCAGTAATTCATCGTCTTGCAAATTGATTCTCTCCTCTGTTGCCACGAAACAGTCACTTCTCATTTCTTCTTCGTCGTTTGTTTCGCGTGGAAAAAAAGGGGGTTGAGCGAGGTTACGGAGGGAAAAAAAAAAAGAAAATAGAAAAGGAAAGAAAGTAAGACAAACTCATCGTTACGAAATTGTTACAGTACCGCCGGAACAGCTTAGCATATTGAACGAAGATGGAACGTCTCATATTCCCTATTACATCCTGGGCCCATACACCGAGGGTGCATCTCTGAATATTACCTGCGACGCTACTGGTGGTAAGTACTCGTGTTTCACTTACCCTAGTCTACCTGTGTCTCTCCGTTCACCTCTTGTTTCGCTCGATCGACGTCGAGTATTTCGAGTATCTGTGTGTTCTTGCGGAAACGCGTGTACGCGAATGTCTTCTCCAATTCTACCTTCTCTAACATTTCGATGTAATCACGTGGGTCTTGGATCACTATCGATTTATTGAGCAATGTGCAACGTTTGCAAACACATGGTTTCAGCCTGTCGCAGCACTTCCGCTTAATTGCGCCGAGATTATGAATGAATTATTTTGATTTTCGCGTGAAAATTTTTATGATAAACATTATGTTGATAATGTGTTACAAGAAATACATTTTTTTTTATGATTAAATCAATTTTTTATGATTAAATCGAAATTAAACTTTCTTCTTTTTCATGATGAATAATGTCTTTTCATTTCATTAAAATATATTCTTCTTTAAATATTGAAATTAATTAATATTTTTAATTGTTGAGGATGTGAATGAAACTAATTATTTCTTTAAGGAATTATTAATCATATGAAATCAAGAACAAAGAAAGAACGATTTTTTTTGTAATTCTTTTCATCGTATTGTCTTACGTTAATTTACTTGTATTATTTGTATTATCTTATATCCTCTTGCTATTTTCCCCTTTGTATTCCTATTCTCACCCCTTTATTTCGTTCTTATCTCGTACAATTTGCTTTTCTGATAGAAGACACTCGGGCTAACAATACAAGATTCGATAGTATTTTTTTTTGGAATAATTTTGGATTTTAATAATGTCTAAGATTCATTTTAATTGATCATATTATTTTTGAAATCAAGATTGATTAAGATTTTTCAAATTTTTGTGTTCTTCTTTTTCGTTTTTATATCTCTTTTTCCATTTACCAATTGATGTTTTAATAAACTACTTGCCTATCTTCTTGTGCTTTTCTATAATTTTATTGTCTTCTATAATATATATTTATTTTGTTCCTTACAATTTTTTCGATATTAAACTTTGAATATTGAAGCTGACTGTAATTGAACATTAACACCGTAACGTTAAAACGTATAAAAGATAAAAATGAAAAATAACGAGCATAAATGTGTATTTATAAAAATTCCCTTTTACACTTTGTGTTACTTTTCAAATAAACAAAAACAAGGAAGAAGGAACGTTAACTTATTTCCTTCAAAATTCGAAAATCACTCGATTTCGCGCTTATTCCCACTGGCAACCCAATTTCTATCTAGCATCGATATTTTTGATCAAATTCCATTTTACATTCGCATGAAACGCGATCGGCGCTTAATCTCTATGTAATGCGAACGTCACACGATCTACGCGTGAAAAAAAAAAAAAAATTCCCATCAACGGAACAGCCGGAAGTTGATCGCTTCGGGGGAGAGAAGTATGATTAAAATGAAAATTTAATAGCACCAGGTACCGGTAAAGAAGATGAAACACACGGCTGTATATCGTGTTACGGCTCGTTGCTTTTTACGCGAATATAGCGTGCATACAGGGTGATTCATATGACTGGATGATTTATTAAACTGTTCGTTGTTAAAAAAGAAGAAATAAAATTTGAGCGATCTTAATATCCTTCTTTTCATTCTTCTGTTCTCCATCTTGTTTTTTCTGATAGTGAAATTACATTGTATCGATTATTTCTGGATCGATTTAAATCTAACATGATATTCAATGGGATCAGATATTCTTGTATATTCTTTGTGAATGTTTCACGAAAAAGATATGAAAATCTGAATATTCAAGAAATTATATTATGCACGATGTTCCAAAAATGTGTTGAATGATGTAATTTCGAATGCATAAAAGTTTTCGAGTTAAAATATTTGAATTGAGCAATAATACTTTTCTGGTATGCAGGAAACGATTTGCATTCTACGAAGAAATAGAGGAAGGAAATATCGAAATCGAATTTAACTATGTCTAACTACTTGAAATTGTCTAACTATATATGGAGTTCTACTATTCGAAAGGATTCTATTTCAATTGCTATGTACATGTACATTCTATGTACTTGGAAACTATTGCACGACGATTCTAACTCTTCTATTTTGTACAATGGGATTAAATCTTTCCTGTTCAAACTTTTATTTTCTTTTCTTTTTTTTTTATTATTATACATTTGAGAAAACAAGTATTGCATTATTCATTGCACATTATACTTTCTTTGAATTTTAACTAATAGATTTATTCAGTAACAGAATAAAAATCTGTACCCTATAAACCAATATTAATAGCCCTGTAAAAATTGTATCATTAAAATATTCTTCATTATACACAAAATTTCTCACTTTTCAACTCACATCTAAGATATTCAATATAATCCTAAATTCTTTGTAATAAAATTAAATTGAATAATTAATTTTTCTTATTAAAAATCTTAACGTGATATAGGAAATATTTTAATAACCAAGACTACTAAAAACTACTTTCGAAAAACAAAATTTTAAACGACGATTAGATATAAATTTATTTCGATCTTAAAGACAATCATATCCTATTTTTCAATTATTCGTTCAGAAACACAGAATTTATGACAGCCATTAGGGACCACGAACGTAAAGATTCTAAGACATTTCCAATGCATTACGAATAAAAAAAATTCTCTTATCCTGAAAGATGTATCATGAATTTGCCAACGAGAATCCTCAACTTTTTGTTCCATCCAGATCAAAGTACATAGATATGCTTGCCAAGGATATCGTTCGCACGTCGACGATGTGAAATCCGTCGCAAACCGGATCTCGCGGCTTCCAAGAAATTTCCTTAGCGTTTATTATTTACGAGGGAGTATTTATTTATAGGAAACGGCAGACAGACGACTTGGCAGGCCATAATCCATAATGCCTCTGTCGTTCTTTGAACGACAAAATATTATTGCTGGTCGCGTGCCGTTTCCGTAAAATTATCGTTTCACATTCTTGGGTCCTTGCTATCGTTCATTTCTACCGTTTGTCGCCTTTATGTGTCGAAACGACCACGAAAATTCTTTTTATTCCTGAGAGAATGGAAAATCACTCGTTGTGTAATTTCTTCTGTACTTTTTTCTTCAACGAAGGAATTTATAAATAACAAATAAGAATTGTTCGATTAGAATCAATTGATTATTAATAAAATTTTGAATTTATTGTTTGAAACATAGAGGAAATTGTGGAAAATTGAAATTTGTAAATTATTCTATGTTAACTAATAATAATCTTCTACGAAAGAAGAAATAAATCAAGTAAATAATCGACCAGAATTTTATCTACAAACAAGAACTCTCTTTAATTTAAAAACAAGTTAAATAATAATCACCGAATATTAATTGTGTAACGTTCAACGTGTTCTGTTAAAAATTCGAAACACCATTCATCTGTCAATATATCCGGCAATCGAGATAAATACAAAAAATTAAATATATTTCGAGATCAAAAATACGACGGATGTTCCATCGATATATATATATATTATCGAACGTTTTGAGAATATCATGATCCATGATTGGCACAAATATTTCCACCTCAAATTTCATACATCCTATACGATATCATTCTCTGCACGTTGTTTAATCATTTCTGTATCCACGCGCCTTTTTTTCAATACCTCTCTCGTTCCGTTATCCCTTGATTGGACCAACATGCGTAAACAAACGCTGGGAAAAGCTGAAATAAAATCACGAAAAAAAAAAAAAAAAAAAAAAAAAAAAGGAAGTAAAATATACAGAACCGGGTGGAGATCCGGTTTTGTGGTTAGACACGGGAAATATATCGGGCAGAAATTTGAAATTCCTATTTTCAACGCGTTGATTCGCCCTTTTAAATATTTGTATCATTCTTCTTGTTTGTCAATAGGGGGGAAGAGGAACGAACGTTCAAATACGGGAAGCGCGTTCGATATAATTTTTTTCTTCTTCTATTTTTGGATAAAAACAGCGAATAATCGATCTTTTCAAAATTGTATTATATACAGGTATAAAGAAAAAATGATTTTTGAGAATTCAATGTCCAATATTGAAATATTGCCATTTCTTTAAAATTCTGAGGAATTATTTGATAGAATTTATTTTTTTTTTTTTGAAATGTGATAAATAATTGACTTGTATTTGTATTCTTGAAAATATGCATGTTTCGTTATTCATAACATCCATTCAATTTGTTTATAAAATATCACGAAAATCTTCTTTGTCTTCTATTCTAAATCTTATTAAAAAAAATTCTTCCATTGAATTTTCCACACCACATAATTTAATCTACAATGAAAATAATTTACATCCTTTCTAATAAAAAATTCATAACATCTCGTTTAACATTCTTCGATACTCTAAATATTTTTTCTAACATATCAGATTTAATTCGAATCATAGCTACGAGATGAACGTAACAAAAATATATATATATATAT
>NW_006263447.1:809079-811024 GCF_000469605.1 Apis dorsata
TACCGAATTTTTATTGGATCCTTTTTCTTTTTTCACGTTCGATGAATGAAAAGGCAGAAAGATAGTGCACAAATCGAAACCGGAAACGAATGTTTCGCTTACCATGAACATCGTTCATTCTATTTCGTTTCGTGCAGGTCGACCTCAGCCAAGAGTGACGTGGTGGCAAGAGAACGCTCTCCTCGACGACACTTACGAAACTATTGAAACGAAGAAGGTGCGAAATGTGCTGCGATTGGAAAAGTTGGGTCGCGAGCATCTGAACACGGTTTTAACTTGTCAAGCTTCGAATAACAACATGGTCGCTCCGATATCCAGTTCTGTTACCCTCGATATGAATCGTAAGTATAATAATATAAATTTAAATTAATCAATTTACTCATTTTTATTTTAATTTTTCTATCATATAACTGTTAAAGAGCTGTATTTTAAAATTTGAAAAATTTCATAGAAAATCGATTAATTGAGAATATATAATGATAAAACGATGAATATTTCTTCATTTAAAAATATAATGTAAAAATTTTATATTTAGAAATATAAGATTTATCGCGTTCTATAATTATTACTTCGTACTATTAAAAATATATCGATACAAGAATAAATTATTAATCTGAAAAAATTAAATCTGAATAAATAATGTAATATTTCTCACAAAATTTATCTATTTCACCATTTATCAAATCATCTACCAAAGAGAAAAGGAACGCGTATTTAAACAGTTCTTGATAAATCCAAAGATCAATCAAACCTTATCTATCAGTGCTTAACAAATAATTGAACGTTAGTTGCTAAAACCTTGTTTAACGTTCGAAAGTTTCGCGAAGTACTTTCCATTAACCAGCTCGAATCAGGAGTTAGTCGAAACGATTACTCAAACACTTCTATCGTTCTACAAATGTTATGGAATCCTATCTGGAAAGGATAGATCATTCGTACTCGAAGGCTAATGGATAGTACCCGTGTTTTAGTGAAACCATTGTGGGTCCGTATGCAAGAGAAGAACCGTCCACTTAGCGCTGGCACCATATACGAGATCATTTGTGAAGTGGTTGGGGCCAGGCCGACGCCGAAAATCACGTGGTCCAAGGGTAGCATAATGCTGAGGAACGCCAGACAAACGGTAAGGTTGAACTACTGTTGATAATGATACGCTAGCACTACTGATTTTGACAATTGGATTTTATTAATACATAATTAGAGGATTCTTTTCTTAATCCTTTTATTTTAAAAAAAAATAGCTATTATTAATTAATTATAGTATTAATATATAATTAAAGAAAGAATTAATGCTTTCTAATTCATTCCCAGATGATTTCCAGAAAGAAATGAATATTTATAGTTTTTTCTTTAGTTTAATTATACTCTCTAGAAAAAGGAACCTCAACTTTAATAATCTTGACTTTGAAATATATTATATAGAAAGGAATCCTGAGTAATTAATGCATTTTTCTAAAACAATGGAACAAAAAAACGTGATTTTAAAAAATTTCCATTACGTTTCATCGTTAAAAAGAAATATTTCACTTTTCACATAAAACAAATTCGAAGTTATTTAGAGATTTAATTGCGACATAAAGAAAAAAAGAAATCCTTTCATACTTTTTCCTCTTCCTCTTCGAGAGAATCCATGGCCAATATTTTGGAAAGCAATAAGTCTCTAACTTTTCGCACTATCTGCCCGTTGATTTTCAGAGAGAGCTTCGATTCTTTAAATCAGCCCTAGGCATTTATTTTTTCTGGCGCGTGTATATGATAGGCGGGACCAGTTCGATAAACTGTTTTAAATTCATGAAAGGGTGTCCCGCAGATAAGCCCCGACAACAACGTCACCACCAGCGTCCTCACGTTCGTGCCGAGTATAGAGGATGCGGGCAAGTTCCTCTCCTGCCACGGGAGCGTGCAGAATATCCCAGATTCCGAGATGAAGGACGAGTGGAAGCTC